>NC_057810.1:378180268-378354300 GCF_018294505.1 Triticum aestivum | reverse complement strand
ATGACCTTCAGGCTCTGGAAACCCAAGGGAAAAAGGCTTAGGTGAGGCAAATGGTAAAACCAAGGTTGGGCCTTGCTGGAGGAGTTTTATTCAAAGCAAACTGTCAAGGGGGTCCCATAAATCACCCAACCGCGTAAGGAATACACATTCAAGGAACATAACACCTGAAAGTGCTAGTTATCGACTAGAGGGGGCTGAATAGGCGATTTTTAGGAAAGTCTTCAAAACATGGAAGTTTCAAAGACAAACGATAGAAACAACCTAATTGATATGCAGCGGAAGATAAACTACAACAAGCAAGCCATAATCAAGTATGCAATAGCATTAACGTTTGAAGATTAATAGCAGCTAGGTAGTAGGATCAGGATGGAAGATAGTATGAAGCCAATCGACAATAGTAATCAAGCAATGAAGTCAATCGGATAAAACAATAAGCAATGACTTCACGAAGACAAACTCAAAGTAAAGGAGGGAAGAGATAGAACCAGTTGCTTGTTGAGGACACAGGATTTGTTGGACCAGTTCCAGTTGCTGTGACAACTATACGTCTGGTTAGGGAGGCTGAGATTTAACTCAGAAGACCATGTATTCACCTTATTCCCCTTGAGCTAAGGTCACTTAGTCCTCGCCCAATCACTCTGGTAAGTCTTCAAGGGAGACTTCCAAACCTTCACAGACTTCGTTCACTCGGCAATCCACAATGACTCTTGGTTGCTCAGAACGCGACGCCTAACCAGCTGGAGGATACACAGTCCTCAAGTGTAATAAGTCTTCAGGTCACACAGACAAAAAGACTTCAGTGATGCCTAACACTCTTTGGCTCTGGGTGTTTGGGCTTTGTCCTCGCAAGAATTTCTCTCTCTCAAATGCTTCGAGGTGGGTTGCTCTCAAACGACAAAAGCCGTATTCAAACTCTGAGAAGCCACCAATTTATGGTGTAGGGGGTGGGCTATTTATAGCCACCAGGCAACCCGACCTGATTTGTCCAAAATGACCCTGGGTCACTAAGGAACTGACACGTGTTCCAAGGTCAGATTTCAAACACACACGACAACTTTACTTGGGCTACAAGCAAAGCTGACTCATCCAACTCTGGATAAGATTTGCTCTCATTGTCTTTGCTCGAAGACATAGGATTTGGGTTGAGCATCACTTCAGTCACTCTGACTTTGTTCACTTGGACGCCACTTAATAGTATGGTGGTTCCTATGACTCAACAAAGAAGAAAGGAAACGACGAAACCACACAGTCTTCACGCTCCATTGTCTTCACATAATGTCTTCTCATGTCATAGTCTTCAATATGAATATCTTCTCATACCACCATTGTCTTCAATGTCTTCATACATTTTTAGGGGTCATCTCCGGTAGGTAAACCGAATCAATGAGGGACACTACCTGCGTTATCCTGCAATTCTCACAAATGCATTAGTCCCTCAACCAACTTTGTCATCAATACTCCAAAACCAACTAGGGGTGGCACTAGATGCACTTACAATCTCCCCCTTTTTGGTGATTGATGACAAACTGGTTGAAGTTTTCAACGGGGATAAAGTATGTGAAATTGTAAGGATAGGAATTGTCTTCATAAGTAGCAAGGGCTCCCCCTGAAGATGTGCATATTAATAATTTGCTTTTGGATTGCAAATGCACATGGCAGGTTGTACTTATGGAGATCCACTTCAACTTATGAAGATAATTCATCATGCATGAAATGATATAACAAGTACAATGACATGCATAATGAAAAATGGACGTCTGCAGGATGATCTAAGTGCGGAAGTTATCATCGCATCAGAGTAAAGCAAACACGTAGCAGAAGTAGCAGACGACCATCAAGTTTAGGTGTTACAACTCAAAGAACCAAATGTATCAAAATGCAAGAGTTGTAAGCACGCAGCAAAATATAATGCAACCGCCCATATGAACCCGCTTGAAGACTATCAACTCATACGCTTCTCCCCGTTTTGTCAGTAATGACCAAAAAGGTTTGAAGACATAGAGCATCTACTCGTCTTCTCGATGAGTAGGTGAAGCAGCAGGGTTGTTGTCGTTGGGTGGCGGTGCAGAGGAACTTGGTGCAGTGTCGATGCACGCAGTAGTTGGAGGTGGTGAAGTAGCGTCATCTTCATCATCAATCACTCTGGCATTAACTATTGCCGCGGAGGAGGAATATTCAGAGTCTTCAAGAGATGGAGTTCTTCGTAAGACAGCATTCCGTGGAGGAGTGGAGTCAAACTGAAATCTTTCATTGTAGCCATCGTCTTGAAGATCTGCTTCAGCACTAAGCAGGGTCAAACTCTTCCATGATCTCCGGCAAGTTTCATGAGCAACAAAGGCATTCTTGGTGGCAAGGTTGCGAATGCGATTGACATCCACCAAGAGGCTTCGCATCTGTCTCTTAAGCCAAAAGTGATGTTTATCCTGTTTCTGATGAAGGGCCACAAGAAGTTCTCGGTCATTGAGAACGCGAGAACACTTGCGAGGCCTTTGGGCAATGGTGCTTTCAGTGGCTTCAGTGGGCGCTCTGTGAGGCAGACGAGTGTTACTAGCCAATGGATAGATTCGTGTTGCTGCTTGAACACCTTCAATAGGCTGAGTGAAGCTTTGGTGCTCGATGTTCTGAAGACAAAGCGGCATCTTGGCAGGGTCAGAATATATAGTATCAACTGACATATCAACTTCTGGTAGAAATATTATATGATTGCGAGCAGAGGGTTGATAGTTGACAGTAGAGTGGCGCTTGATAAGGCGCATGACCCATGGAGCATAAAACATCAGACCAAAGAGATCAGAACCGGAGGCAGCAAGTTGTCTTATGAAGAATTCCTGAGTGTTGAAGCTGATGCCATTGAGAATATAGAAGACCAAAGTCTTCATAGTTCCTTCAAGCTTGGCCGCTGATGAGTGTCCCTTGACTGGCCATAGAGTTTGCCTGATGATATGATATATGGTTCGAGGCAGATACTCAAGGTCTTCAACAAAGAAATGTGTGGGATATTCAACGTCAGATGGCAAAGGCTTCATCATGCTCAGCATCTGGCTCATATTGGGTTCTGGCTTATGAAAGATGCTCTCTACAGCATTGCGGTGTAGCTGACAGTCAGGTTCATACAGTTCTCCAGGAGTGGCTAGCCCTGTAAGCTCGATGATGTCCATAGCTTTGGCTTCATGATGAACATTTCCAGTCATCCACTCGAGAACCCATGTCTTGATGTCTCTGTTGTAGCCGCGAATGTGCAGAGTGGCATAGAATTGAAGCAATAGCTCTTCATTCCAATGTTCTTTGTCTGTCACAAAGTGGAGCAGACCAGCATCTCGAAAGCAATCAAGTGCTTCTTCTAAGCATGGCAGTCCAGCGATGGCTTCAGTGTCAAGGCGCATATGAGGGAAAATGCGCCCTTGATCATATAACACACATGAGTAATAGCTTCTCTGTTGATAGCTCCAGAACCTATCTAATGATATTCTTGGCTTGGAGTAGGGGTTCTTGGCGCTGTCAAAGAAGGTATTGTGGCTTTTGAAGCCATTAGCATTGAAGGACCCGGGGGAGTTGGCAGTACCTGGAAACCTTGGCAACCTGGGCTTTGGCTTCTGCACTTGAGGCATATGATCAATATGATAGTCAAATTGTGGTCCTGAGGCAGAGGGTGGAGGCACCAGAACAGGCCATCGGACAGTAGTGAGTTGACCATGACTGTATGCTTGCTCAATTGTGTGAGGCCTTGGAGGCGGAACAGGAGCAGGGGCAACATCGGAGGCAGGCTGCACGATAGGTGCTTCGGGAGCAGTTGTCATGTTGGCTTCAGGTGCAGCATCCTCATTGACTTCAGGTGCAGCATCCTCATTGACTTTAGGTTCAGTAGCCACATTTGCTTCAGGCACAGTTAGTGTAGGCTCCACATTATCATTAGCCATGACTACGTCACTGGCTGTATTGACGTTGGTGGTGGAAGCCTCAACATTTTCAGCCTCCTCTTGACGAACAGGAGGGTCGGGCACAGACACGTTCTGATCATGAACTACTTCTTCTTCAATCACTGGGGGAGTTGGTACACGCACTTCTTCTTGATTTTCTTCGGCTGATGCAGCCGGAATGTCTGCAGCAGCATGTGCTTCAGACTCGGAGACATTCACAGTTGGAGCAGGTTCAGAAAGTACTTGTCGTGCAACAGGTGAACGTTGCACTTCTCCTTCTGGAACGCTCGACAGAGGGACTTCAGGCCTTTGTCCTCTACGAAGCCTGTGAAGAGCTGGCTTCACTTTAGGAGATGGAGTTGGCTGAGCCTGAACGTCTTCATCCTCTTCTTGCACGTTGGGCGTAGCTTGTTGTTGTTGTAGGGGAGTACTGGGGGAGTCTTGTTCTTGCGGGCGATCAGCCCATGAATCATCCTGTGCAATTGGCGTCAGAGGACGACCAATGCTGATGAGTTCGCTATTCGTACGAACAGGCGATGATACCACATTGTATTCGATCTGAGGAAGAAACACCGTAAGAACTGAAAAAGAACATAGCAAAGGAACAATTCACCAGGAAGAATTGGAAAACGAATGAAGATACTTGAGGCGATTTTGATACAAGATAATGAAGGGATCGCGAACTGATTGAAGAATACTTGAGCGAAGCACACCGGAAGAATATTGAGATGAACGAAGGGGCACATATATGGAATAATTGGAGAACGAATTTGACAACTTAGAGCGAATAAACATTCCAAAAAGATGGCCTCCGGATGATCTGTAGAGAAAGCAACTCCTGAAATGCTCCAGATGGATGAAAAGAATTTGCACGACTGGAAACAATTCGAGAGGATGACATAAGCTAGAACTAAGAATCTTTAAGAGAACGGACTAAGATTTAGAGGAAACACTTCTTCGGTCTTCACATGTTGAGAATGATGACGAGAACCACCACCAAATTGTTGAGAAACTCCGGAAGGATTTAAGAGGAAAGGTTGAGCCAAAGATGAAAAGAATTTGAAAGATCTTGGAGAAGGACATATGACTGATGATAATTCATTCTTATGTCAAACTTCGAAAGACTTTGGGAATGGCTCTGGGAAAATTAGAAGAGTCAGGTAAGATCTTGGGAAAAGACCTGTGGGTTAGGGCCCACTCAAAAGAAATATCGTTGAAGGATTGCTTGAAATAGAGGTTACACCGGTAGAATTAAATAGCTTGAATAAGAGAAAAAACCTCGAAATATCTTGAACGGATTGAGAATGGAAACACAAGTCTTCTGAGATATCTTGAGCACTTCGGATAAGAATAGAGAGAGGTGAACAATTAAGAGGTGCACCGACTTGGAAAAAACATTTGAAATGAGGAAAGGGATATGATCAACACCGAAAACTTGAGTTGGATCCACCGGAGAAGAAACAACAATGGAGGATGATGAACTTGAAACTGTTGAGCATCTTCATGGGAAATCACCGGATAAGAACATTGACGGAAAAGAATGGAGAAACTTCACATGAATAAATGGATACTTGATTAAGAAATCTGGGTCCTTGAGGAAAAAAGGGTGGGAGGGCAGGAAAACAAAGGCAACTTGGGACAGATGAAACAAACACCGTTGAGAAAACTTAGAATTGATCTTGCGGATGTTGAAAAATGATCGGATCCACTTGAAGAGAAGCACACCGGTTGGAAAAAATTAACATGACAACCTCAATGACAAAAAAGGATTAGTATTCACATAGAAATATGAGAACACCGTTTAGGAAAGGTATGGAATCAACACTTGACTTCGAAGCAACTCGAATACCACAAATAAAACAAAACAAAGGATTTGGCTTGCAGAATTAGCCGGAACAAACATATGATAGAGATTCCGTCCGAAGTTTTCGTGGTGGGGCCCACACGGGCTCGAGTGTACAGCACCATCATGTACAAGGCAGTGCACATGACATACGAAGTGTCCCCGAACCAGCATAGCCAAGTGTTCTTTAAGACACAACGAGACCACTGTAAAAACGATCATGGAAAGGCGGACCACTAGACGTCAAACCCCAATCTCATATCATGCATCTATCGAAAAGATATTCTAGGAGCTACTTGAATTCCCACCTATAAAACTCCCGAACTTTCTGGTTATGCAATCTGGTGTTGGGGATACAGGGGAAGCAATATATCTCACCCAAACTAACAATACCTACATCCAAGCTGTATCCATCCGTCAACACATAACCAAGAAAACTCCGAAAATCGTGTACCTCAACCTTCGAAAAGCATCCGTTATACGAGTTATGGCAATACTCCCGAACTCCCCAGTACTGGGTGACGTCGAGGTTATCTCACCAACAACTGCATAAAAGAGATTTTCGATGTCGGCAAAACTCAGGTATTCCATAACTGCAACGATAAAATTGTGACGACAACACCTCGGAGCTCAACTCCCCGGGTCAAAGCCACATAAATAGACAGGAGGCACCATGAACAATGTTCTCGTCACAAAACCATCGGAACGATTCTAAGATACCCGCGTGATCCTAATTTTTTTTAGTGAAATTTGAGGAGAGGAAAGACAAAACATCTACGTCAAGAGACCTCACCAGAGCGACGAAGGGAGCTAAGGAGTAAAAAGAATCCTACTCTCCGATATATATAATCCTAAGACTCAAAATAGTTTTCTTCTAGACTCAACAACGGCCAACAATCAAGGGGGCTCCTAGGGTCGGTCGAGGCTCTGATTACCAACTTGTCACGCCCAATATGCGACCCTATCCAAAAGGAACTCGAAGGTCCCACCAAGGATAGACCCGCATATTGAAACGCTTTTGCAAGGTGGATATCATTACATCAACATTACATAATAGATGGGGATACATACATAAGGCATACAATGCCACACGAATACAACATTACAATACATAAGAGCATCATCCGTCTACGGATGAATCACAAACAGAAACTCAAACGACATCCACCCTGCTAGCCTAGGCTGCCGACCTGGAACCTATCCTCTGATCGAAGAAGAAGCAGAAGAAGAACTCCAAGACAAGCAAACATCGCTCTCGCGTCATGATCATCGCATACCCTGTACCTGCAACTGTTGTTGTAGTAATCTGTGAGCCACGAGGACTCAACAATCCCATTACCATGGGTATCAAGACTAGCAAAGCTTTAAAGGGAAAGGAAGGGGTAAAGTGGTGAGGCTGCAGCAGCGACTAAGCATATATGGTGGCTAACATACGCAAATAAGAGCGAGAAGAGAGCAAGCGGAACGGTCGTGAAGCTAGCAATGATCAAGAAGTGATCCTAAACTCCTACTTACGTCAAACATAACACATAAACCGTGTTCATTTCCCGGACTCCGCCGAAAAGAGACCATCACGGCTACACACGTGGTTGATGCGTTTTAATTCGGATCTGGTGTCAAGTTATCTACAACCGGACATTAACAAATTCCCATCTGCCTATAACCGCAGGCATGACTGTCGAAAGATTATACCCTGCAGGGGTGTCCCAACTTAGCCCATGACAAGCTCTCGCGATCAACGAAGGAATAGACCTTCTCCCAGGAAGACCCGATCAGATTCGGAATCCCGGTTTACAAGACATTTCGACAATGGTAAAACAAGACCAGCAAGACCGCCCGATGCGCCGACAATCCCGATAGGAGCTGCACATATCTCGTTCTTAGGGCAACACCGGATGAACACTACGTACAACTAAAACCAACCCTCGAGTTTCCCCGAGGTGGCGCTGCAAGTGGCCCGGGGGGGCTGTAATAAAGATGACCCTTGGGTTAATTACTCCCAAGGGAAATATAGGTGGTGGTGAGGCAAATGGTAAAACCAATGTTGGGCCTTGCTGGAGGAGTTTTATTCAAAGCGAACTGTCGAGGGGGTCCCATAAATCACCCGACCGCATAAGGAACGCAAAATCCGGGAACATAACACCGGCATGACGGAAACTAGGGCGGCAAGAGAGGAACAAAACACCAGGCATAAGGCCGAGCCTTCCACCCTTTACCAAGTATATAGATGCATTAATAATATAAGAGATATTGTGATATCCCAACCAAAATCCTGTCCACCATGGAGAAATCTTCAACTTCACCTGCAACTAGCAACGCTATAAGAGGGGCTGAGCAAAGCGGTAACATAGCCAATCAATGGTTTGCATAGGAAAGGTGTCAAAGGTTAGAGGTTCATGGCAATTTGGGATGGCTTGAAAAAGAGGTAATAGGTAGCGCAGCATAGCGATAGAACGAAGCAACTAGCATAGCAATGATAGTAGTGAGATCCAGGGTAGCGGTCATCTTGCCTGAAATCCCGCAAGGAAGAAGAACGAGTCCTTGAAGAAGATGAACGAGAGTAGTCGAACGAATCCTGACAATCGCAACATAACCGGAACTAAGAAGCAACACGGGAAAGAAACAAACAACATGGTAAACAACCAACACATAAGCATGGCATGATGCACAAACAAGTATGATGCATGTCCGGTTTAAAGAGGCATGGCACGACAAAGTGCAACAAACAATACTACAAGTTAAGTGGAGCTCAACATGCAACGAGTTACATATTGACAAAACACCACATCGATTATTTAGTTCTCTCTCGGTTAGGTACACAACCATGTTAAATGTTGTTAAACATGGCAAGGGGTGAAGCATATGGAAAACGACCTATCTAGACAAGTTTAAATGAGGCCGGAACAACCAACAACAAGTCCGGAAAATCCCCATATGCAAATTATGAATTTGGTACTGTTCTTCCCTAGACCATATTTTAGAGTTTTTAAATAGTAAAATAAAGTGGACCATGTTAAACTAGGCATTTTTCCACCCCATTTACATATAAAGTTTATTTAAAACCGAGCTACGGTTATTTAGTTATGAAATAAAGCATTTTACCATGGCATTATGCAAAATAAACACAAACAGCATGTTAAACATTTTAAACATAGATGAAAGTGGCATATTATTAATCTACACAATTTTCTGAGCATTTTACATATATAAATTATTTTAATCCGATGCACAGTTTGAGAGATATTAAATGCATGAACAACAGGGGGTTTTCTGTAAAACAGGCAGTCTCTGGATAATTAGCAAATTCGCAGGACTAAAAAAAACTACTCTGGGCCGAATCTGGCTGGGCCAGCTGTGCACAGGGGAGGGCTGGAGGGGCGCTCACCCATGGGCTCTTGGCCCGGCTGGAGAGGAGGAGGCCCAAGCGGGGGGGGGGGGGCGCTGGCCTGGAGGGAGTTGGGCCGTGGCCCACGGGGCCGAGGTCAATGCGCAGGGCAGCGAGCGGCTCCTCTGCTCGCTCCCGAGCTAGGTCATGGCAGCGACGGTGGTAGAAGACGACGGCGGCGAGGCGATGGCGAGGCCCGAAGGCGGCGGGGAGGGTGGGGAACGGACGGATCGGGGCGGCGCGGTGCCGGATCCGGCCGCGGGAGGAGCTTGGAGGGGCTCTGGCGCCGGTGACTCGTAGCGGCGGCGAGCTCCATGGAGGCCATGGCGGCGCTGCAGCAGAGGGAGAGGGAGGTCGGGGTCAGAGAGCGCTCGGGGGAAAACGAGAGGAGGAGAGGGAGCGGGACCGCCCTGGGGGTCGCCGGCGGGGACGGCTGCACCACTCCGGCGAGGCTGCCGGCGGGCGGGACGGCAGGAGGCATGCAGGAGGAGCTTGGAGCGGGGTGCTCCTGCGCTGCGGGCGGCAGCGCGGGGTCGGGCCGACCCGGGCCCAGATGGGCTTGGCGGGCCTGGGACGGGCCTGGCGGCGCGGGGAGCGTGGGGAGAGGCGCGGGGCGACGTAGGGAGGCCGCGTGGAGGCCTCTGATTGGCCGTGGCTGTGATGGAGGCGATGTGGCGGTCGTTGGTTGGCTGGGAAGTGGTGGCGGCAGCGCCAAGTGGCGGGAGGAGGCTGGGGGGCGCGGAAATGGAGGAGGGAGAGGGCTAGAGGTAGGTGGGGGGCTAGGGGCTGCCCAAAATGGACTAGGAGGTCCATATATAGCAGGGGGCTAGGGTTAGAGGGGGGTTAGGAGGGGTTTGGAGCCTCCGATCGAAATCCGACGGATCTGATCGCGAGGGGGGGTTGGCAGGCCTAGGTGGGCTGTGAAGAGAGGTTGGGCTGAGTGGAGAGAAGAGAGAGAGAGGCCCGGCGGTAGTTTTGAAAGCCGAAACGTCCGACGATTAAACCGGCAACGGTGCCGCTACGGATGACGGTTGGGCTATCAAACGGACTCCGAATGCGATGAAACTTGGCAGACGGACTGTCTACACTATAATAAGACCGCACGACAAGTTGCAACCCATTCCGAGAACATTTTTATGCCACTTATAAAATAATATTACGGAGGTGCCGCGGGCGCGTGCGAGTGTGGTTGGGCTCAGAACAAACAACGGAGAGAACCGGGGAAACCCAAACGGATGCAAGTTTTATGAAAACATATGGATGCGATGCACATGATGCTATGAGATGAGATGCATAACAAGAACAAAATGCAAAACAAACGAAAAAACCCAACCATGAAGGAAATATCATATAGCATCTCCGAAAAAGGCAAGAGTCGGAGTTACGAATATGGAAAGTTGCATCTGGGGCGTTACACCATATCAGGATGTTTTGGATCTTCAAAGACAGGTGGTTGTGCAACATATACTTCTTCTTCAATCTTGCCATTTATAAATGCACTCTTTACATCCATTTGATATAGCAAGATGTTGTGATGATTAGCATAGGCTAGCAGTATGCGAATAGCTTCAAGCCTAGCAACAGGAGCAAATGTTTCATCGAAGTCAATTCCTTCAACTTGAGTATATCCTTGAGCCACAAGACAAGCTTTGTTTTTGACAACTTGACCGTGCTCATCTTGCTTGTTTCGATATATCCACTTTGTTCCAATAATGTTATGCTTGCGAGGGTCAGGTCGCTTGACAAGTTCCCAAACATTATTCAGCTTGAACTATTGAAGTTCTTCTTGCATGGCTTGAATCCATTCAGGTTCCATAAAAGCTTCAGCAACTTTCTTGGGTTCTGATATTGACACAAATGAAAAATGCACACAGAAATTTGCTAGTTGTGTTGCTCTTGAGCGAGTGAGCGGACCAGGTGCATTGATGCTGTCAATAATCTTCTCTATTTGAACTTCATTTGCAACACGAGGATGAACATGACGAAGATTCTGCTCTGGCTGATCATTGTCATCATTGGGAGAATTGTCTTCGGTCTGAGCATTGTCTTCAGGTTGATTTGGTGCAGAGATGATAAGTTCCTCTTCAGGCTGTGCTTCAGAGGGCATGATCTCACCAGTTCCCATCAACTTGATAGATTCACAGGAAGGAGCTTCATCAAGTGTACTTGGCAGAATTTCTCTTTGTGAAACATTGGTTTCATCAAATCACACATCCACTGTTTCAACAATTTTGTAGTGGAAGAGGTTGAAGACTCTGTAAGAGTGCGAATCCTTTCCATAGCCAAGCATGAAGCCTTCGTGAGCTTTGGGTTCAAATTTTGACTTGTGATGGGGATCCTTGATCCAACATCTAGCACCAAAGACTCTGAAGTAGCTGACATTTGGCTTCTTGCCAGTGAGGAGCTCATAGGATGTTTTGCCCAGAAGCTTATGGATGTAGACACGGTTGATGATGTGACAAGCTGTATCAATGGCTTCAGGCCAGAACTTTCTTGGTGTCTTGTACTCGTCAAGCATTGTTCGAGCCATCTCGATGAGGGTTCTGTTCTTGCGCTCTACAATGCCATTTTGCTGAGGTGTGTATGGAGCAGAAAATTCATGAGTGATTCCCATTGTATCCAGATAAAGATCAAGCCCGGTGTTCTTGAATTCAGTGCCGTTATCACTTCTGATATGCTTGATCTTGACACCATAGTTGTTCATTGCTCGATTGGCGAATCGTCTGAAGACATCTTGTACTTCAGTCTTGTAGAGAATTATGTGCACCCATGTGTATCTTGAGTAGTCATCAACAATGACGAAGCCATAGAGACACGCCGTTGTTGTGAGGGTGGAGTAGTGGGTAGGTCCAAATAAGTCCATGTGAAGCAGCTCGAAGGGTTGAGATGTTGTCATGATTGTCTTCGAGGGATGCTTGGCCCTTGTCATCTTTCCAGCTTCGCAGGCACCACATAGATGATCTTTCTTGAACTTGACACCTTCGATGCCTATGACATGCTTCTTTTTGACGAGAGTATGCAAGTTCCTCATGCCAGCGTGCCCCAGCCTTCGATGCCAGAGCCAGCATTCTGAAGCTTTAGCAAGAAGACATACGGCAAGTTTTGGACCTGCTGAGAAATCTACCATGTATAGATCACCTTTCCTATACCCTTCAAAGACTAGAGATTTGTCAGATTCCATTAGTACAAGGCAACGATATTTTCCAAATATCACAATCATGTTTAAGTCACAAAGCATTGAGACAGACATTAAGTTGAATCCAAGCGATTCAACAAGCATCACTTTATCCATGTGTTGATCCCTTGAGATTGCAACTCTACCTAGACCCAATACTCTGCCTTTACCAGTGTCAGCAAATGTGATTTTACTCTTGTCGGATGGACGTAAGGTTGAGTCCATGAGAAGACTTTGATCACCAGTCATATGATTAGTGCATCCACTGTCAATAATCCATTCTGAAGCTTTTGGTGACATGCCCTACAGTGCAGTTAGGAGGATAGGCTTCACAAGGTATGTTGTGAAGCATAAGCATTTTACACACACATGGATTATCACAGTTTAGATCAAGATTAGCACACAGTATGACAGATAAGAGATTCATATGTGGAATTCATAGTAAGTCATTTTATCATGCGTCCCTTTATGTTTTAGGTCCCCAGCAATTATATCGGACGCCATTGATTGCTGGCTGGAGACCACATTCTGCAAAAGAGAGTTAGTTCTTCTTCACCACCCACATTTTCAGGGGTGGCTTAGAAGCAATGAGTCTAAGTGCAGCATCTGAGAATTTCGGCTTTGAAGCCCTAGCAAATAGCCTTGCAGGAGATGAATGATACTCATGTGAATAAGCAGAGAAGTTCTTAGTTCTATGAACATATCGATTTGAAGACACACGCTCATATTCATGAGTCTGAGTATGATTTCCCTGCAAAACATTGGCGTTAGGGTGACTCAAGTGAGTCCTGTGTTCGCAAGTAGCCGTTGGACCATATGATGCCTTTGGTCTGGGGTTTGTCTTCTTCACTGGTGGTGTCATGATGACATTCACTGGAAGATTCTCAAGGCAGCTTTTGGGTACCCAGATCTTCTTCATAGGAGGTCCATTCCTGCAGTTAGTACCAATATACCTGGCAAACACTTCACCATTCTGATTTTTGAACAGTTTATAGTTTGCATCAAAGGATTCATCAATAATAATAGGATTAGCACAGGTAAATCCAGATAAAGTGGATGGATCCACTGAAGGTTCCTTTGCAGCAACCCATGTGGTTTTGGGATACTGCTCAGGCTTCCAGTAGGAACCATCAGCATTCATTTTCCTCTCGAACCCAACACCCTCTTTCCTAGGGTTTCGGTTCAGAATCTGCTTTTTGAGGACATCGCAGAGAGTCTGATGTCCCTTCAAACTTTTGTACATCCCTGTTTCAAGCAATGTCTTCAACCTAGCATTTTCATCAGCAATACTAGTGGTATCCTCCGCAGAGGGGTTAGTAACCACATCAGTAGTTGAAGACAATGAAACAGCAGCAGCAGTGGAACATTCAGCAACAGATGTAGCGTTATCACGCTCAATGCATTTTAAACATGGTGGTTCGAATCCATCCTGAGCGGGACTGATCTGTTGAGCGCGAAGTGACTCATTCTCTGCTTGAAGATCTTCATGAGTCGCTTTCAATTTCTCAAGCTCTTGCTTCCTTTGAAGATAATCATAGGAGAGCTTTTCATATGTGGTTGAGAGCGTATCATGAAGATTTTCAAGTTCTTGGTACTTAGCATGAAGATTTTTTATGTCTTCTACTAAGGACTGTGAACGTGTCATTTCCGCGTCCAACAGGTCATCGCTTTTGTCTAACAGTTTTTGAGTATGTTCCATAGCCCTTTGTTGTTCAGTTGCAATTTTAGCAAGTGTTTTGTAGCTGGGTTTGGATTCACAATCAGAGTCATCTTCACTTGAAGTTTGAAAGTAAGCATCGCGAGATTTTACCTTGGCACCACGTGCCATGAAGCAGTAGGTGGGAGAAGAATCGTCTTTGTCATTAGCTTCAGCGTTGGTGTGGACGTCATTGTCTTCAGTGTTGAAGATGGACTTGGCGACATAGGCTGTGGCTAGAGCCAGACTTGCAACGCCAGGGTCAGACTCCTCACCAGACTCCACCTCCGCCTCCTCCGAAGCAGACTCCTCCTCTGAATCCATTTCCTTGCCAACAAAAGCACGAGCCTTGCCAGATGAGCTCTTCTTGTATGATGAAGACTTCGAAGAAGATTTTGAGGATTTCTTCTTCTTCTTGTCATCAGAATCATATTCCTTGCTCTTCTTCTTCTTCTTCTCATTGTCCCACTGTGGACACTCAGATATGTAGTGACCAGGTTTCTTGCATTTGTGGCAGGTTCTCTTCTTGTTGTCATGAGTGGAAGCTTCATCATTTCTTGAGCTGGATCGTGAAGACTTTCTGAAGCCCTTCTTCTTGGTGAACCTCTGGAACTTCTTCACAAGCATGGCAAGTTCCTTTCCAATGTCTTCAGGATCGTCAGAACCGCAGTCAGATTCTTCTTCTTCAGATGAGGAAACAACTTTTGCCTTCAAAGCACGAGTTCGGCCATAGTTGGGGCCATAAATATCTCTTTTCTCAGAAAGCTGGAACTCATGTGTGTTGAGCCTCTCAAGTATATCAGACGGATCGAGTGTCTTGAAGTCAGGACGTTCTTGTATCATGAGGGCAAGGGTGTCAAAAGAGGTGTCAAGTGATCTCAGCAGTGTCTTGACAATTTCATGCTTGGTGATCTCAGTGGCGCCGAGAGCCTGAAGCTCATTTGTGATGTCGGTGAGGCGATCAAACGTGAGCTGGACATTTTCATTGTCGTTTCTCTTGAAGCGATTGAAGAGATTGCGAAGAACACTGATCCTCTGGTCTCTCTGTGTAGAGACGCCTTCATTGACCTTGGACAGCCAGTCCCAGACTAGCTTTGACGTTTCCAGAGCACTCACACGGCCATACTGTCCTTTGGTCAGATGACCACAGATGATGTTCTTTGCAGTCGAGTCCAGTTGAATGAACTTCTTGACATCAGTGGGGGTGACACCTTCACCAGTTTTGGGAACGCCGTTCTTGACGACATACCAGAGGTCGACATCAATGGCTTCAAGATGCATGCGCATCTTATTCTTCCAGTAGGGATATTCAGTTCCATCGAACACGGGGCAAGCAGCGGAGACCTTGATTATCCCTGCAGTCGACATAGCTGAAACTCCAGGTGGTTAAACCGAATCACACAGAACAAGGGAGTACCTTGCTCTGATACCAATTGAAAGTGCTAGTTATCGACTAGAGGGGGGGTGAATAGGCGATTTTTAGGAAAGTCTTCAAAACATGGAAGTTTCGAAGACAAACGATAGAAACAACCTAATTGATATGCAGCGGAAGATAAACTACAACAAGCAAGCCATAATCAAGTATGCAATAGCATTAACGTTTGAAGATTAATAGCAGCTAGGTAGTAGGATCAGGATGGAAGATAGTATGAAGCCAATCAACAATAGTAGTCAAGCAATGAAGTCAATCGGATAAAACAATAAGCAATGACTTCACGAAGACAAACTCAAAGTAAAGGAGGGAAGAGATAGAACCAGTTGCTTGTTGAGGACACAGGATTTGTTGGACCAGTTCCAGTTGCTGTGACAACTGTACGTCTGGTTAGGGAGGCTGAGATTTAACTCAGAAGACCGTGTCTTCACCTTATTCCCCTTGAGCTAAGGTCACTTAGTCCTCGCCCAATCACTCTGGTAAGTCTTCAAGGGAGACTTCCAAACCTTCACAGACTTCGTTCACTCGGCAATCCACAATGACTCTTGGATGCTCAGAACGCGACGCCTAACCGGCTGGAGGATACACAGTCCTCAAGTGTAATAAGTCTTCAGGTCACACAGACAGAAAGACTTCAGTGATGCCTAACACTCTTTGGCTCTGGGTGTTTGGGCTTTGTCCTCGCAAGGATTTCTCTCTCTCAAATGCTTCGAGGTGGGTTGCTCTCAAACGACAAAAGCCGTATTCAAACTCTGAGCAGCCACCAATTTATGGTGTAGGGGGTGGGCTATTTATAGCCACCAGGCAACCCAACCTGATTTGTCCAAAATGACCCTGGGTCACTAAGGAACTGACACGTGTTCCAACGGTCAGATTTCAAACACACACGACAACTTTACTTGGGCTACAAGCAAAGCTGACTCATCCAACTCTGGATAAGATTTGCTCTCATTGTCTTCGCTCAAAGACATAGGATTTGGGTTGAGCATCACTTCAGTCACTCTGACTTAGTTCACTTGGACCCCACTTAACAGTACGGTGGTTCCTATGACTGAACAAAGAAGAAAGGAAACAACGAAACCACACAGTCTTCGTGCTCCATTGTCTTCACGTAATGTCTTCTCATGTCATAGTCTTCAATATGAATATCTTCTCATACCACCATTGTCTTCAATGTCTTCATACATTTTTAGGGGTCATCTCCGGTAGGTAAACCGAATCAATGAGGGACACTACCTGCGTTATCCTGCAATTCTCACAAAAGCATTAGTCCCTCAACCAACTTTGTCATCAATACTCCAAAACCAACTAGGGGTGGCACTAGATGCACTTACAACACCGGTATGACGGAAACTAGGGCGGCAAGAGTGGAACAAAACACCAGGCATAAGGCCGAGCCTTCCACCCTTTACCAAGTATATAGATGCATTAATTAAATAAGAGATATTGTGATATCCCAACATAATCCTGTCCCTCATGGAGCAATCTTCAACTGCACCTGCAACTAGTAATGCTATAAGAGGGGGCTGAGCGAAAGCGGTAACTTAGCCAAACAATGGTTTGCTAGGAAGGTGGGTTAGAGGCTTGACATGGCAATATGGGAGGCATGGTAAACAAGTGATAGGTAGCGCAGCATAGCGATAGAATGAAGCAACTAGCAATCAAAGATAGAAGTGATATCGAAGGTAATGGTCATCTTGCCCGAGATCCCGCAAGGAAGAAGAACGAGTCCATGAAGAAGACAAACGGATGTAGACAAACGGATCCTCACAATCGCAACGTAACCGGAACTATCAAGGAGAAGTGCAATCGGAAAGAAGCAAACGACATAGTAAACAACCATCACTTAAACATGGCATGATGCACAATCAAGTATGATGCATGTAAGGTTTAATGAGCAAGGCATGGCAAAGCGCAACAAACAACACTACAAATTAAGTGGAGCTCAATATGCAACGAGTTGCATATTGACAAAACACCACATTCAATTTATTTAGTTCGCTCTTGTTTATGTATCGAACAATATTAAATGTTATTAAACATGGCAAGGGGTGAAGCACAATCAAACTACCTATCTAGGCAAGTTTAAATGAGGTCGGAACAACAAACAACAATTCCGGAAAATCCTCATGTCCATATTTTGAATTATCCACTGTTCTTCCCAAAAACATATTTTAATATTGTTAAACAGTAGAACAAAGTGCACCAAGTTAATCTATGCATTTTTCCACCCCATTTACATATAAAGTTTATTAAAATTGGAGCTACGGTTATTTAGTTATGAAATAAGGCATTTTAGCATGTGATTTAAGCAAATTAAACAAACATCATTTTAGACATTTCAAACATGGATGAAAATTGAATATTATGAAACTAGATGAAAATCTAAGCATTTTACATGTTTAAATCATTTTAATCCGTTGCACCATTTGTGAGTTATTAAATGCATGATCTAGAGGGACTTTTCTGTAAACCAGTAAACTCTGGATAATTAGCTAAAATCATTCCGCGGAAAAAACATGAATCGGGCCGAAACTGATTGGGCCAGCAGTGTACATGAGAGGGGCTGGAGGGGCTGCTCACCCATGGGCCAAGCCCAGGTCGGTGGAGATATGGCCCGAAGCAACGAAGGGATGAGGATCGCGCGTGTGCCCGCACGCACACACTTGAGGGAGGCAGTCAACGCGCCTGGGACGAGCGGGCGAGGCAGCGATCGAGCAAAGCCCCTCTGCTCGATGCAGAGCGAGCAGGGCGCTGCTCAATCCAGCGAGGACGGGCGAAGGGGCGCCGGATCCGGGCGACGGCAGGAGGGACTTGGAGACGGCGAGGCAAGCGAAGGCGGCGGCGCCAGGTAGGATCTGGGCAGAGGCGAGGGACTTGGCGCTCGAGACGGACAGGAGGGCGCCATCCTTGTCAGGAACTGTTGAAGACGACGGCGACAGGGAGAGAGAACTACGTGTGAGAGAGAGAGAGCAGAAAGTAGAGGAGGCAGGGAAGGAGGGCGGCGACGGGACCTGCTGGTCAGGTGGTCGTCGGTGGAGCTGCTGCTCACCTAGTCGACGACGACGACGAGGCCGCCGGAGGCGTGGGTTGGAGTAGAGGAGGAACGAGCGGCGCTTGAAGGAGGCCAGCGGAGGAAGGGCATCTTAGGCGCATTCGGGGTCGCCAACGACGAGCGCCGTGGGGCTCGGCTGCGGCTCTGTGGTGCAAGGGGACGAGGGAGGGGACCTGCATCTGTTGCTGCGGTGGCACTCGGGAAGCAGAGGAGGCGATTGCCTCGGGCACGCCTAGACGACGAAGATGCAGGAGACGCGCACGGGGAGGCGGCTGCTGCATGGAGGCTCAACGAGGGGTGGATTGGGTGCTCGGGGTCGGAGAGAAGGAGCTCGGGCTCCTGTTGGTGGGTGGAGGAAAACAAGGAGAAGGGGATCTCGAGGTGGATTGAGACCGGGTGGTGGTGGCAGGATTGGACTGATGGGACAAGCCTCCTGAAGATTAGGGTTGGTCTACTTTATATAGCGAGTGTATTTTTGGGTAGGGGCTACCTCGTCCCTCTGATCACAATCGGACGGTCAAGAAATAAATAGGTAGGGGGTCTAAATAAGAAAATGGGGATGTTTTATAGATGTTTGGGGATGATTTGAATGCAACGACGATGACTGAGTGGTTGGGTTCGGGTAAGTTTCGGACACGCGCAAGGGTGCTGCGAGCTGGCAAGAGAGGTTTGGTGGTCACGGTCAAGAGGGAAGCGAGAAACTGATTGGTCTCGGAACGGTCAACGAAAGCAAGGGGGGACGCGGCAACTACGAACGGGTGCAAGCTTTATGAAAACATGTAGATGCAGTGCGCATGATGCTATGAGATGAGATGCATGACATGAACAAAATGCAAAAGAAAAGACAAAAATCCAACCACGGAGGAAATAACATAACACATAGCCGGAAATGGCAAGAGTTGGAGTTACAAATATGGAAAGTTACATCCGGGGTGTTACAACACTCCACCACTACAAGAGGATCTCGTCCCGAGATCTAGGATGGCACCGGAGAGAAACGAAAGAGGAAGAGAAGAGGAAAAACTAAGTTGCTTCTTTGACAAATGAGTGAAACCAAAGAACCTTAGAGATTGCAAAAACTTGAAAGAAAGAAAACAACGGAGACGAAGAAGATTACAAACAGTATGTTGGACAAGAGGAACAAGGAATATGATAAGAGCCAAGAGCTTAGGAGGAAAGATAAATTTTGAAGCCACTTCAGTTAAAATTAACTGGACAAGGAATAAGAATTAGGAATACGGGCAGCACTCCGATTGAAAAGAAATGCAAGACTTGCTAAGATGAAATAACTTGAAAAGAGGACACGACACTCCAGTTAAATGGATGAACATGAAAAGAACATGATCCTCAATACGAGAAGATGAGTGAAGAGAGCAACATCACCATGCCTCCGGAAGAAAAATAGAAGATAGATCGTTGGAATAACAGAATGGAGAAGAAAATGCCAACTTCATCCACAATTGAGCTTGGAAAGCACCCTTCCAAGAAGGTTATAACAGAGTTGTTGGAAAACCAACAACGAAACGAATAAGCTTGTAGTGGCTTCTGGAAAACTTCTCAAAATTGAGGCGAAATTCTGCCACTACGGAAACAAATAATACAATTGATAACACCAATGAGATGAAAAACTTCTTCGACCAAGATCATAGAGAGATAACTTGGACCATTGATAATCACCACAATAGCAACATTCCTGAGGGAAGGCTTTAGGTGAAATATGACACAAGATAACTCCAACGAAGAGATTAATGGATTTAAAATACCTCATTCTTGACAACTTGAATCACCAAGGGAAATTGTCAAGTGTGACATAACACCATCTCAAAAGATAAGGTAGAAAGAATTGCATTTCGGAATGCAAAATGAAGAATGCTTGAACGCCTCAAAACAAAACATGTGTTGGGCACCATGTTTATTTTAGAGTATAGCTTGACGGGTCATAACTTCGAGAGAAATCTTGAAGAACAATTGAAGAATGAAGAGAATCCTTGATGAACCACTATGTAGAGCCTCAATGAAGAACTCTGGTAATAAAAGGATGATAAAAAGAAAGAGAAGTTGAAAACACAAGGTGAAGCCTTGCGATGATTTAGAAGGAGCTACGCGACGAGATAATGCAGAAAACTTGGAACTCCGAAAAATAAAAGATGAAGCATCTCGAACCGAGAAATGTGACATGATGAATAACTCTGGAAAGAAGAAACTAGATCACTTGGATGAAACAATAATAAGAATTACGTTATGTGTATCCTTCACCAATTTAAATTGATGACAAGCAACGGATTTGGCATACTACTTATTCTTCTTGAGGGACTAAGAATAGAGATAGCGCAAACTTGAGAAGGTATTGATGGAACCACCCGTGGGATTTGGAAACAACGAATGAATTGATATGATAACAAAGGAAGTGAAATCTTGAACGAACCACCGTAAAAATTGGAAAAGAGAGTAGCAAGGGCACAATTCACAGGAAAGAATTAGAAAACGAATGAAGATACTTGAAGGGATTTAGATACATGAGAACAAAGAGAACATGAAATGATTAGAGGATATTTGAACGATTCACGGGTAAGATTTGGAGAACGATAGCTACACGTTGAGATTGAAGAATTATGACATGATGGCCTTCAGAGGAAAGAAATGGAAACAACTCATGAAATGCTCCGGATGGTAAGAAAAGAATTCTCACAATCGAAAACAATTATGAGAAGATGGCATCAAGCTTGAACTATGCCTCTTTGGAAGAACGGGTAAGGATTTAAGAGGAACTCTTCTTCGGCCTTCAAAATCCAAGAATGACGATGAGAAACACCACCATGAATTGTTGAGATACTCTGGGAGAATGAAAAAAACAAAGAGGTTGAGCCAACAATGAAAAATAATTTGAAATCGATCTTGGAAAACAACTGACCGATGAAATTCATTCTTACGTCAAACTTCGAAAAGAATTTGGGAATGGCTCCGGGAAAATTAGAAGAGTCAAGTAAGATCCTGGAAAAGACTTGTGGGTTAGGGCCCACTCGAAAGAAACATCATTGAAGGATTGCTTGAAATAGAGATTGCATCGATAGAATTAAATAGCTTGAATGAGAGAAAAACCTTGAAGTAACTCGAACGGATTAAGAATGGAAACATGATTCTTCTGAGATATCTTGAGCACTCCGGATAAGAATAGAGAGAGGTGAACAATTAAGAGGTGCACCGACATGGAAAAACATTTGAAATGAGGAAAGGGATATGATCAACACCGAAAGCTTGAATTAAATCCACCGAAGATGAAAAATAACGAATAATGGTGAACTCAAAGCTCCGTTAGTATCTTCCTGAGAATCACCGGATAAGAATATTGACGGGAAAAGAATGGAGAAACTTCACATCCATGAGATGGATACTTGATTAAGATATCTGAGTCCTTGAAGAAAAGGGTGGGGGGGGGGGGAACAAAGGCAACTTGGGGAAGATGGAGCAAACACCATTGAGAAAACATAGAATTGATCTTGCGGATGTTGAAAATGATCGGATCCACTTGAAGAGAAGCACACCGGTTGGAAAAGAGTTGACATGACAACCTCAGTGATCAAGAAGGATTAGTACTCCTATAGAAATATGAGAACACCATTTAGAAAAGGTATGGAATCAACACTTGACATTGAAGCAACTCGAATACCACAACTCAAAACAAAACAAAGATTGGCTTGTAGAAATAAGCCGGAACAAATACACATGATAGAGATTTACCCAATCCCATATCATGCATCTGTCGGAAAGATATTCTAGGAGCTACTTGAATTCCCACCTATAAACTCCCGAAACTTTCTGGTTATGCAATCTGGTGTTGGGGATACAGGGGAAGGAATATATATCTCACCCAAAACTAACAATCCCTACATCCAGCTGCATCCATCCGTCAACACATAACCAAGAAAACTCTGGAAATCGTGTACCTCAACCTTCGAAAAGCATCTGTTATACGAGCTATGGCAATACTCCCAAACCTCCGCCCCAGTACTGGGTAGCGTCGAGGTTATCTCACCAACAATTGCATAAAAGAGATTTTTGATGTCGGCAAAACTCAGGTATTCTAGAACTGCAACGATAAAGTTGTGACGACAACACCTCGGAGCTCAACTCCCTGGGACACTGCCACAACCCCTAAATGCCAGGAGGCACCAAGAACAATGTTCTTGTCACAAGAATATCAGAACGGTTCCAAGATACCGGCGTGATCCTAAAAAAATCATGAAATTTGAGGAGAAGAAAGACAAAACATCTACGTCGAGAGTCCTCACCAGAGCGACGAAGGGGGCTGAGGAGTAAAAGGAATCCTACTCTTCTATATATATAATCCTAAGACTCAAAATAGTTTTCTTCTAGACTCAACAACGACCAACAATCAAGGGGGCTCCTATGGTCGGTTGAGGCTCTGATACCAACTTGTAACACCCACGAGGCGGCTATATCTCTCACGTGTCGAGGCACGACTTAGAGGCATAACCGCATGGTGGTTTTATCGCAAGAAGGGTCATCTTCACACAATCCCATGTAATGAACAAGAATGGGATAAAGAGTTGGCTTACAATCGCCACTTCACACAATGAACATATAATTCAAACATCATTCAGAGCACACACATAGTACGACTACGGACGAAGCTAAAAGCAAAGAAGATAAACCAACTGCTAGATCCCCGATCGTCCCAACTGGGATCCACTTCTGACCAACATGAAACGAAACATAGCAATGACCAAGATCTTCGTTGAGCTCCCATCTGAGCTCGGTTGCATCACCTGCACTGGTATCATCGGCACCTGTTGGTGGGTGGAGGAAAATGAGGAGAAGGGGATCCCGAGGTGGATCGAGACCGTGTGGCGGGGGCGGGATTGGACTGATGGGACAAGCCTCCTGAAGATTAGGGTTGGTCTACTTTATATAGTGAGTGGATTTTTGGGTAGGGGCTACCTCGTCCCTCCGATCACAATCGGACGGTCGAGAAATAAATAGGTAGAGGGTCTAAATAAGAAACGGGGATGTTTTATAGATGTTTGGGGATAATCTGAATGCAACGATGATGACTGAGCGGTTGGGTTCGGGTAAGTTTCGGACACACGCGAGGGTGCTGCGAGCTGGCAAGAGAGGTTAGGTGGTCACGGTCAAGAGGGAAGCAAAAACCCGATTGGTCTCGGAACGGTCAACGAAAGCAAGGGGGGACGCGGCAACTACGAACGGGTGCAAGCTTTATGAAAACATGCAGATGCAATGCGCATGATGCTATGAGATGAGATGCATGACATGAACAAAATGCAAAACAAAAGACAAAAATCCAACCACGGAGGAAATAACATAACACATAGCCGGAAATGGCAAGAGTTGGAGTTACAAATATGGAAAGTTGCATCCGGGGTGTTACAGGCACCAAGCGCCGAGCCCATGCACACGGAGGAGGAGGAGGAGAACACGGGCGCCGGTGGCTTTGCCTCGACGCCGGACCTTGGCGGAGAGGGGACTCCTGCTTCTCGGTCTGGCGCAGGTAAGCCACTCGCTTTCCGTTTCTGCTTGCATTCTTTCTTTCTTCTTTTTTAGTGGCTTTTGATCTTGGCTCCATCCTGTCCCCTTCTTGGCATTCAGACTTCCCCTTGATGGACCCAAGAGGATGTTGATACCGTCGTCGAGGATGTCGCCAAGGACGCCACGGCGTAGGCCGAGAAGATCGCCGCCGAGGAGAGCGCCAAGGGAGCTGCTGAGGACGCCGCCAAAGGGCCCGCCGGGGAGCCCGGCAAGGGGCCTGCCGGGGAGGCCGGCAAGGCCGCCGCCGAGGAGGAGGTGGTTGACAACCAGCCCTCCTCCTCCGCTGCCTCCGGCTCTGGCAGGTACCTGAGGGTGGGTGATGACTTGTTCGTCCACCTCCCAGGCGGGTCGAGCACCAGGGCTCCCATCGAGGGGGAGGTGTTTGACGATGAAGTGCTTGCCACTGTCGGGCTCGTGGTCGTCGGTGAGCCGGGCGTTGGTGGCGATGACTCCCAGGAGGAGCGGCTGCTCCGCGCCATGGGCGCCAACTTCCGAAAGCTCTAGGCGCTCCACCGCGCCCGTTTGGACAAGGCCAAGTCCAGGACGGCGGTGGTGGAGAAGGCGGAGGCGGACTTCCAGGAGCGCGTCGCCGAGATGCAGGACTGGTTCTGCCAGGCTCAAGACAAGCTGAAGGCCGCCCATGGCGAGCTAGCCAAGCGCGTTGTGGAGCTCACCATGAAGCTGGCCGACGTCGAGAAGGCCCAAGAGGCGGCGAAGAACTTGGCCGCCGCCGCCGAAGCCGCCCGGACCCAGCACGAAGCCGCACTAAACTCCCAGGAGGAGGACCTTGCCGCACGCGAGGAGAAGCTCGCCGCCATGCTTCACGGCAAGGATGAAGAGGTAGACAAGCTCGTCGTACAGCGGACCCAAGAGCTGGAGCAGAGTCACAGGGAGGCACTCGATGCCTAGGCTCTGGTTCACGCCCGCAAGGTGAAGTAGCTGGAGGCGGAGCGGGATGAGCTGAAGGAGCAAACTCTGAAGCTGTCCAAGGAGAAGGACATGCTCAACAGCACCCTGGCGGAGGCGCATGGCACGACCATCAGCAAGGCCAGAGAACTCTTCGAGGCCAACAACTCCATCAGAGACCTCAAGCTGAAGCTGGAGGATCTCGAGAAGATGTTGTCGGAGGCCAAGGCCCGAGAGGGGACCCTGACCAAGGACCTGGAGACCGAGAGGCAGCTGCGAAGGAACGAGGCCGCCAACCTTCACGACCACGTGGAGGGCGAGAAGCGTTGGCTCGGACGCCTCGCCATTGTTGCGAACTCGGCCGCCACGCAGCCGGCCACCATGGGGATGTCGGACGTGAGGTACGCCCGAGAGACGAGCCTGAGCCCCAACAACAACCCGACCATGTTCTTTGAGAGGGTCGTCGGTGCCCTGGGTGTGTTTCCCTGCGTGTGGCTGCCGGCGTCGTGTCCGCATGCGTACTACTGTTTCTGCTCTACTTTGCTAGCTGCCGCTGCTCTACTTTGCAGCCGCGCTGTTGCTTGCTGCTACTATTGGCCGAGGCTGCCATGCACTCTCGCAGGTGCGTGCCCAAGCACACTAGTAGCCGGCTTGGGCCATGGCCGCTGGGGCTAGTCCCCTTTTTAGATTAGAAAATGATTAGTGGTTGGGTTAGTCTGTGTATAGATGACATGTGGGTCCCCTAGAGATTATAATATCTAACCAAAATCATTTTTCTACTCTCCATGACACCTGGGCCCCACCATTGCTATTCATCCATTGACCGGTCAACGTTGACTGTTGATTGGACAGCAACAGGCCCCACTGCCAGTCAATCAGTGCACAGCTGGGTACACTGCATTGGGTGCACTTAGCATTTACATTTATTATAATTTCATATTAAAAAATCAGTAAATAAAAATATATCATTTAAACTTCAAAAATTAATAGAAATAAACCGTAGCTCGGATGAAAAACTTTTATACATGAAAGTTTCTCAGAACGACGAGACGAATAATATGCAGTCTGTTCGTCCGCCACACATCCCTAACATAGTGAATATGCAACAATCCCTCTCCGGTTCGACTGTCCGAAAATGTCAAACACTGGGAATACTTTCCCGGATGTTCCCCCCTTCACCGGTATCACCTACTGTCCCGTTAGGGCACTCCTAGCACCGCTCATTGTCATGTCATGCATCGTCATGCTTATGTTTGCATTATATTTATTGTTTCTTCCCCCTCTTCCCTTGTTAGACACGGAGACCGATGTCGCTGCTACCTAGTACGACTACGGAGTTGACGACCCCTCCTTCTTGCCAGAGCAACCAGGCAAGCCCCCCCCCCTTGATCACCAGATATCGCCTATTCTGCCATCTACTGCTTGCATTAGAGTAGTGTAGCATGTTACTGTTTGGTTAATCCTATTCTGTTGCATAGCCTGTCATTGTTGCTATAGTTGTTGATACCTTACCTGCAATCCTAAATGCTTAGTATAGGATGTTAGTTTATCATCTGTGGCCCTACATTATTGTCCGTCTGCTATGCTATACTATCGGGCCGTGATCACTCGGGAGGTGATCACGGGTATATATTATATACACATACATACTTATAGATGGTGACTAAAGTCGGGTCGGCTCATAGAGTACCCGCAAGTGATTTCGATGTAGGGGCTGGAAGGACAGGTGGCTCCATCCCAGTAGAGGTGGGCCTGGGTTCCCGACGGCCCCCGACTGTTACTTTGTGGCGGAGCGACAGGGCAGGTTGAGACCAACTAGGCGAGGGGTGGGCCTGGCCCTGGTCAGCGTCCGTGGTTACTTCAAAATAACACGCTTAATGAGATCTTGGTATTTGATCTGAGTCTGGCCACTGGCCTATACGCACTAACCAACTACGCGGGAACAGTTATGGGCACTCGACGTCGTGGTGTCAGCCGAAGCCTTCTAGACGTCAGCGACTGAGCGGCGCGCGCCAGATTGGACTAGAACACCTGCTCTTGTATTAGGGAGGCTAGGTCTGCTTCCGTCCGCCCACGCGACGTGCAGGTGTGCAATGAGCGATGGGCCCAGACCCCTGCGCGCTTAGGATTTAGACCGGCGTGCTGACCTCTCTGTTAGTCCTAGGTGGGGCTGCGGCGTGTTGATCTTCCGAGGCCGGGCATGACCCAGGAAAGTGTGTCCGACTAGAGGGATCGAGCGTGTTGGGTTATGTGGTGCACCCCTGCAGGGAAGTTTATCTATTCAAATAGTCGTGTCCCTCGGTAAAAGGACGACCCAGAGTTGTACCTTGACCTTATGACAACTAGAACCGGATACTTAATAAAACACACCCAGACAAGTTCCAGAGACAACCCAGTGATCGCTTTCCCACAGCGTGACCTATATCCCCAAAAGGGAGCGGAAGCGCGCACTAAGGGACGTCTACGCGATGGAGCCAGTCACCCCAAAATACAACATGTGGTCCTCCTGTTCTATCACCTTCGATCAAAGGGACCATCCGACCAGTATCCGTAACGGCGGTTCAGCCGCACTGGTGCTTGACCCTATCATTCACGGATTCCACCTCACACATGTCCTCATGGACGGTGGTAGCAGCCTGAACCTGCTTTATCAGGATACAGTGCGCAAAATGGGTATTGATCCCTCAAGGATCAAACCCACCAAAACCACCTTTAAAGGTGTCATACCAGGTGTAGAGGCCTGCTTCATGGGCTCAATCACACTGGAAGTGGTCTTCAGATCCCCGGATAACTTCCGAAGCAAAGAGCTACTCTTCAATATCATCTCCTTCCGCAGTGGTTATCACGCACTGCTCGGACGAATCGCATTTTCCCGTTTCAATGCGGTGCCGCACTACGCCTACCTTAAGATCAAGATGCCCGGACCTCGCGGTGTTATAATAGTCAAGGGAAATACGGAGCGCTCGCTCCGTACTGAGGAGCACACTGCGGCCCTTGCAGCAGAAGTACAGAATAGCCTCCTTAGGCAAAACCTCAATTCGGCAATAAAGCCCCTGGACACCATTAAGCAGGTCTATGCTAATCTACAACAGGACCATCTGGCTTGTCCAGAGCTCAGCTAGCAATACGGCCTTCGTCCCAGCCCCAATAAAATAGCAAAATTCGTGCCGCGCGTACACAACTACGCACTTAAAATACAATGGGCATGGATGGAGGCACAGCTAGATTGTGGCCCACAATGGGGCTCAACCGCTCCTGATCCGCATACCTTCACTTTTTCTCTTTCTTTCAGGGTTTTTCACCTTTTAAGGCCTTTTTTGATAAACCTGCTCATCGGACCCGTAGCGGGACGGATACGCCAAGAAAGCTAGAGGCTCAGACGTACAAGGGAGTACCTAGGTGGTCTTTGCTAACGATCGTCATACCTGTTTTACATACCCGCACGCAGCTCGCTCTTGGTCGTGGCATGTTAAATAGCCTTATTTGCTTATTGCACTACTTTGCACAGATACGCCTTGACGTATCAATCAACTTACAATGAAAAATAATTTGCAGCGTTTGCCCATTACTTAAATTTTTCCTTGTCCATTTATTTTCAATTGCACCCGTACATTCTGGTACACCTTAATTCGCCAGGGCTTCATTGTACCCCATAACATGGCAAGAAAGTCCGAACACTTTTACAGTATAGTTCGGCACCCCGAACTTATAGCATTATATGCATTGGCTCCAAATCATGATTTTGGTCAATAGTTGGGTTGCCCGGCTCCCGTGCTTGCTATCCTACGTTCTGCTATATCGGCTAGGGTAGTAAAGGGAGAACTGCTGCGATTGTGTCCCGGTTCTTCCGAACGAGCGCCTCAGTAGAGAAAGCCGAAAACTGACTGTCATGATGCAGTGAGAGCTGGTCAGCTGTTCGAGAGGTTTTTAAATCGCTAGGGATTTTTTCCGCTTTATGCGAGGAATCGGTTTTCATCCGATTAGGCGTGTATAGCGCCCGAACTTTAGCCTTCTGAATACCAGGGACTATGCCAAAATTTAAAATTATAGAACTCCTATGGCTAAGTGAGGGTGATAAAGCCGTATAGTCTGATTGCCTTGTTCATTGCACTAAACACCTCCTTAAAGGACCAAACATTTGGATAAAGAGTGTTTAGATTTATCCCGAACAACCCCGTACTAGCTACGTGGGGGCAGAAGCCGACGACTGGCCAACTCTCAGATTTTATAAATGGCTGCACAGGAGGTAAAATTTTAAATAACAAGCATTGTATTACACAAAGACCTTGTTCAGTATTACAGGACAAGATAAAATAGTGCTTTCAAGGGAAAATGATATCCTTAGAACATTGCTCCGCCACAAGGTGGGATCCCTTCATGACACTGTCATAGTACATCTCGGGCTTGCGATGCTCCTTGCCCTCGGGCGGTCCCTCGGTCACCAACTTTATGGCATCCATCTTCGCCCAGTGCGTCTTGGCGCGGGCAAAAGCCATCTGCGCACCTTCAATGCAGACCGATCGCTTGATAGCATCAAGCCGAGTGCAGGCAGCGACCAGCCGCTTCACGAGTCTGAAGTAGCTACTAGGCATGGGCTCGGCAGGCCATAGCCGGACTATTAGGACCTTCATGGCCAGCTCGGCCGCCTTGTGCAGCTCGACCAACTGCTTTAGCTGGTCGCTGAGGGGCGACGGATGTTCTGATCCAAGGTATTGAGACCAGAAGAGCTTCTTTGTCGAGCTCCCTTCTTCGGGGCGAAAGAACTCTGCAGCATTTGATATGTTGCGCGGCAGATCCGCAAAACACATCTGGAATAATCTAAATTCGGGTAAGTAAAAGTAACACTTCCCTCACGCACTTGCTTTTGCATAATAAAAGCCTTACCCGCTGCAACATCCTGGGCTACCTGGATTTCTTGGAGGGCACTCTGGGCTTCGGCTCGGGCATCTTGCATGCTCTAGCGGGTCTTGGCAAGTTTCGACTCTTGAGTCTTCGAATCACGCTCCAAGGACTTGTACTTTTTGACGGCATCCTGGAGCTCTTGCTGGACCTCACTGACCTGGGCCTCCTGCTTCTCACGTGTGGCGTGTTCCTTAGCCGCTTTGTCCTCGGCCTCGGCCAACACCTTCTTGAGGGCCGCTACTTCGGCCACGGCCCCTAATAAAGTGCATGACACTTCAGTCAGTACGAACTTTTCATCCCTCCCAAATATAAAGCACCAGTTAGTGCATACCTTGGTTGTCCTCTAGTTGCTTCTTCACGAGGCCGAGTTCTTCCATGGCCCGCTCCAGATTCCGCGTCAAGCCGGAGACCTCCGTAGTATGAGCGGCAGCGGCTAGCAGTGATGCCTGCTTATTCACACAGACAATTTATGTTAGACACCTGCGAAAAATATTTTGACCCTCTGTTTGCTTCTTCCTTCCAAACACCAAATAGAGCATCAGGGGCTACTGTCTACAAGGTGATATTCTTTTACAACTATATTACTTACCTCAAAGCCTATTAGAAGGCTAATGCAGGTTTCGGTCAATCTGCTTTTGGCGGATTGGACTTTCTCAATCACCAAACTCATAAGAGTACGGTGTTCTTCCATAATGGAAGCGCCTTGTAGCGCTTCCAGGAATCTGTCCGGTGCCTCTGGATGGACAGAGGTCACCGGCGGAGGCGTCTTGCCCCCCTCATTCGGGAGAGGCTGCTTGCCCAAATCCGGAGCCACTTGGGTCTCCGGAGCTGTATCTGGCTGAAGGCCAAACTGGACTTGGCCCCCACCGTCGGGGTCTGTAGGGGTCTTTCCCCCCATGTGCCCGGCAACCGGACCTCCTTCCTCCAACATTACCAGAACGGCCTCCCCTTGGCCCGGTATCCTTCGGGACAACACCTCGGTGTTGTCCACGGCCTTATGGGAGGTGGCCGTTGGAAGGGACTCATTGTTCATCGCCGACAGATCCAACGACCCCTTCGACAAGAAGGAGAGCTCGATTTTGGATTGAGCTGGACTGCACATGCATGGTCTAACACATTAAAAATGATAAAGTGAAAAAACCAGAAATATTACCGCGTCCGGATACTTACGTCTTGGCCAGGGGCTTGACCTTGGACCCCCACTCCTCGCTGCTTATGGTGGCTGCGGTGGAGTAGTCCGGAAGGGAGATTTTTCCCTTCTTGGGTGCCTCGGCCTCCCTGTGTGTGGAGCCCTTCCTCTTCTTTTTCCCCCAATAGGGGGTGAACGGGCCTCCTCCTCCTCCTCCTCATCTCCGGCGAAGGAAGGCATCTCGGCGTCTTCGTACGTCACGTCCGAGACACCCTTGCGGCGGAGAGCCCCCTGGTCCCTTTGGCCGCCTTCTTGGTTTTCTTTTCCGGCACCTCATAAGGCATCAGAAACAACATCTTCGTCAGAAGAGGCATTTCTAGATCTTCGGGCAGCGGAGCCGGACAATCGATCTGCTCTGCTATCGTTATCCAGGCCTGAAAGATTGGCATTGTGGCTTAGGCTCCTCCCGCAGATATGCCTGCAAAGGATATACCTTGCAAACATAAAAGAACTTACCGGATTAGTCCGGCGTTTTACACTGAGCCCACGATCTTCGGACGTGGGCGGTGGTACCTCGCCGGCCTTAAAAAGCACTTTCCAGATGTCTTCGTGTGTTGTATCGAAGAGCTCCAGCAGTGTCTGGTGCTTAGCCGGGTCGAACTCCCATAGGTTACAGGTCCAGATCTGGCACGGAAGAATCCGGCGGAAGAGCATGACCTGGACCACGTTGACAAGCTTGATTTTCTTGTCAATCATGTTCTGACACATGTGTAGAGCCCGGTCACTTCTTCCGCTCAGCCCCAGGTTAAACCCTTCTCCTGCCAGGAGGTGAGCCACATGGGTACTCCGGATCGGAATTCAGGGGTCGCCGCCCAGTTGGCGCCACGTGGCTCGGTGATGTAGAACCACCCCGATTGCCACCCCTTTACGGTCTCCACAAAGAAGCCCTCGGGCCAGGTGACATTGGGCATCCTGCCCACCATAGCGCCTCCGCACTCCACTTGTTCGCTGCTCACCACCTTGGGCTTCACATTGAAGGTCTTCACCCATAGGACGAAGTGAGGTGGGATGCGGAGGAAGGCCTCACACACGACAATGAATGCTGAAATGTTGAGGATGGAGTTGGGGGCCAGGTCGTGGAAGTCTAGCCCATAGTAGAACATCATTCCACAGACGAACGGGTGGAGGGGGAACCCCAGCCCACGGACAAAGTGGGAAAGAAATACCACCCTTTCTTGGGGCTCCGGGGTGGGGATGATCCGCCCCATGGCCGGAAGCCGATGAGCGATGTCTTCGGACAAGTACTCGACCTCCCAGAGCTTCTTGATGTCCTCCTTGATGGAGGAGGCCATCCACTTGCCTCTAGCTCCGGATCCGGACATGATTGGAGTGCTTTTTGGACGTAAGAGATGAGTGCTTGGGCATTGGAGCTCGAGGATGAATGAGCAGAGGAAGAAGAGGGCGTGGGTGAAAGAGGGGAATCCTTATCCCTTTATAAAGGCAGTAAAAATCGTGCGCCTCCCTGTTCACCCTAAAAATCACTTATTTCCCAAGCGCCGTGCTGGTGGCACAGTTGGGTTACCCATGCCCGTACTGATGAGAATCCTGTGATAAGGGGACACGATCTCTGCTTCGACAAGACGTGCCAATGACACCACGCCTCAAAATATGGAGGGGCAAGATAAAAAACGGTTTGATTAAAGACCGGGCTGTGGCATGATGTCACTCTATGAGTTGTCAGCAGATGGGACTCGTGGGATATTATACTCACTACAGTGGTATATGGAATTTGTTTTGCAGAGCCGGACACGATTCTTATGTTCAAGATCTACTTTGAAGTATTCGGAGAAGGAACCCGCCTTGCAATGCGGAAGACAATCTACGCGCCGGACTCATCGTCATTGAAGCCTGGTTCAGGGGCTACTGAGGGAGTCCTGGATTAAGGGGCCCTCGAACAACCGGACTATATGTGTATGCCGGACTGTTGGACTATGAAGATACAAGATAGAAGACTTTGTCCCGTATTCGGATGGGACTCTCCTTTGCGTGGAAGGCAAGCTTTGTGGTTAAGATATGAAGATTCCTTTCTCTGTAACCGACTCTGTGTAACCCAGCCCCCTCCGGTGTCTATATAAACCGGAGGGTTTAGTCCGTAGAACAACAATCATAACCATAGGTTAGCTTCTAGGGTTTAGCCTCTATGATCTCGTGGTAGATCAACTCTTGCAATACTCATATCATCAAGATCAATCAAGCAGGAAGTAGGGTATTACCTCCATCGAGAGGGCCCGAACATGGGTAAACGTTGTGTCCCCCTCCTCCTGTTACCATTAGCCTTAGACGCACAGTTTGGGACCCCCTACCCGAGATCTATCGGTTTTGACACCGACACCGGCTGCCCCTAACCATGCCTTGCCTCCCGCACGTTGCCTTGCCGCTGCGCTGTCGCTGTAGTCGGCCGCGCCCCGCGCAAGCCCGCGCGCCCGCTACCTTCGCTACCATTGGCCGCCTCCTGTTCCTGCTGCGCGTGGCTGCCGGCATCGTGTCGCATGTGTACTGTTGTTGCTGCTCTACTTTGCTAGCTACCGCTGCTCTACTTTGCAGCCGCGCTGCTGCTTGCTGCTACTGTTGGCCGAGGCCGCCATGCACTCCCGCAGGTGCATGCCCAAGCACACTAGTAGCTGGCTTGGGCCATGGCCGCTGGGGATAGTCCCCTATTTAGATTAGAAAATGATTAGTGGTTGGGTTAGTCTATGTATAGATGACATGTGGGTCCCCTAGAGATTATAATATCTAGCCAAAATCATTTTTCTACTCTCCATGACACCTAGGCCCCACCATTGCTATTCATCCATTGACCGCTCAACGTTGACTGTTGACTGGACAGCAACAGGCCCCACTGCCAGCCAATCAGTGCACAACTTGGTACACTGCATTGGGTGCACTTAGCATTTACATTTAATATAATTTCGTATTAAAAAATCAGTAAATACGAAAATATAATTTAAACTTCAAAAATTAATAGAAATAAACCGTAGCTCGGATGAAAAATTTTTATACATGAAAGTTTCTCAGAACGACGAGACGAATCTAAATATGCAGTCTATTTGTCTGCCACTCATCCCTAGCCTAGCGAATATGCAACAATCCCTCTCCGGTTCGACTGTTCGAAAACGTCAAACACCGGGAATACTTTCCCGGATGTTTCCCCCCTTCACTGGTATCACCTATTATCACGTTAGGGCACACCTAGCACCGCTCGTTGTCATGTCATGCATTGTCATGCTTATGTTTGCATTATATATATTGTTTCTTCCCCCTCTTCCCTCGTTAGACACGGAGACCCACGTTGCTGCTACCCAGTACGACTACGGAGTTGACGACCCCTCCTTCTTGCCAGAGCAACCAGGCAAGCCCCCCCCCCCTTGATCACCAGATATCGCCTATTCTTCCCTCTACTGCTTGCATTAGAATAGTGTAGCATGTTACTGTTTGGTTAATCCTATTCTGTTGCATAGCCTGTCATTGTTGCTACAGTTGTTGATACCTTACCTGCAATCTTAAATGCTTAGTATAGGATGTTAGTTTATCATCTATGGCCCTACATTCTTGTCCGTCTGCCATGCTATACTATCGGGCCGTGATCACTCGGGAGGTGATCACGGGTATATATTATATATACATACATAATTATAGATGGTGACTAAAGTCGGGTCGGCTAGTAGAGTACCCGCAAGTGATTTCAATGTGGGGGCTGGAAGGACAGGTGGCTCCATCCCGGTAGAGGTGGGCCTGGGTTCTCGACGGCCCCCGACTGTTACTTTATGGCAGAGCGACAGGGCAGGTTGAGACCACCTAGGCGAGAGGTGGGCCTGGACCTGGTCGGCGTCCGTGGTTACTTCAAAATAACACGCTTAACGAGATCTTGGTATTTGATCTGAGTCTGGCCACTGGCCTATACGCACTAACCAACTACGCGGGGACAGTTATGGGCACTCGATGTCGTGGTATCAGCCGAAGCCTTCTAGACGTCAGAGACTGAGCGACGCGCGCTGGATTGGACTGGAACGCCTGCTCTTGTATTAGGGAGGCTAGGTCTGCTTCCGGCCGCCCACGCAACGTGCAAGTGTGCAATGGGCGATGGGCCCAGACCCCTGCGTGCTTAGGATTTAGACCGGCGTGCTGACCTCTCTGTTAGTCCTAGGTGGGGCTGCGGCGTGTTGATCTTCCGAGGCCGGGCATGACCCAGGAAAGTGTGTCCGGCCAGAGGGATCGAGCGTGTTGGGTTATGTGGTGCACCCCTGCAGGGAAGTTTATCTATTCAAATAGCTGTGTCCCTCGGTAAAAGGACGACCCGGAGTTGTACCTTGACCTTATGACAACTAGAACCGGATACTTAATAAAACACACCCAGACAAGTTCCAGAGACAACCCGGTGATCGCTTTTCCACAGCGCGATGCTACTTGGAGGACTCGGGATTATGCTATGCGATGCTACTTGGAGGACTTCAATCTACTCTCTTCTACATGTTGCAAGACGGAGGCTGCCAGAAGCATAGTCTTCGATAGGACTAGCTATCCCCCTCTTATTCTGGCATTCTGCAGTTCAGTCGACTGATATTGCGTCTTTACACATATACCCATGCATATGTAGTGTAGATCCTTGCTTGCGAGTACTTTGGATGAGTACTCATGGTTGCTTTGCTCCTTCTTTCCTTTTCTTCTCGGATGCCGCAACCAGACGTTGGAGCCCAGGATCCAGACGCCACCGTTGGCGATGACCAAGAGTAGTTTAGGAGGATCCCAAGCAGGAGGCCTGCGCCTCTTTCGATCTGTATCCCAGTTTGTGCTAGCCATCTTACGCCAACTTGTTTAACTTATGTCTGTACTTAGATATTGTTGTTTCCACTGACACGTTTATGTTCGAGCACTTGTATTCGAGCCCTCGAGGCCCCTGGCTTGTAATATGATGCTTGTATGACTTATTTTACTTTTAAGTTGTGTTGTGATATCTTTCCATGAGTCCCTGATCTTGATCGTACACATTTGTGTGCATGATTAGTGTACGATTTAATCGGGGGCATCACACAGTTGCTCAGAGAGGACAAGGATTTGTTGGACACGTTCCAGTTGCTGTGACAACTGTACGTCTGGTTAGGGAGGCTGAGATTCAACTCAGAAGACCGCGTCTTCACCTTATTCCCCTTGAGCTAAGAACACTTAGTCCTCACCCAATCACTCTGGTAAGTCTTCAAGGGAGACTTCCAAACCTTCACAGACTTTGTTCACCAGCAATCCACAACGACTCTTGGATGCCCAGAACGCGATGCCTAACCGGCTGGAGGATTCACAGTCCTAAAGTGTAATGAGTCTTTAGATCACGCAGACAAAAAGACTTCAGTGATGCCTAACACTCTTTGGCTCTGGGTGTTTTGGGCTTTGTCCTCGCAAGGATTACTCTCTCAAAGGCTTTGAAGGTGGGTTGCTCTCAAATGACAAAAGCCGTGAACTAACTCTGAGCACTCACCAATTTATGGTGTAGGGGGTGGGCTATTTATAGCCAGGGGGCGACCCGACCTGATTTGTCCAAAATGACCCTGGGTCACTAAGGAACTGACACGTGTCCAATAGTCAGATTTCAAACACACGCGGCAACTTGACTTGGAATACAAGTAAAGCTGACTCATCCAGCTCTGGATAAGATTTGCTCTCATTGTCTTCGCTCGAAGACATATGATTTGGTTGAGCATCACATTAGTCACTCTGACTTTGTTCACTTGGACCCCACTTAATAGTATGATGGTTCCTATGACTCAACAAAGAAGAAAAGGAAACTACGAAACAACTATGTCTTCGCACTCCATAGTCTTCATGCGATGTCTTCTCATGTCATAGTCTTCAATGTGAATATCTTCACAAACCACCATTGTATTCAATGTCTTCACACATTTTTAGGGGTCATCTCTGGTAGGTAAACCTAATCAATATGGGACTACTACCTGTGTTATCCTGCAATTCTCACAAACACATTAGTCCCTCAACCAAATTTGTCGTCAATACTCCAAAACCAACTAGGGGTGGCACTAGATGCACTTACAGCAGTGTCAAGGCCGATGTCCTTCCCCTAAACTGGCCAGTCCTTCTAGGTTGGAATAATTGATCCCATACTTTGTTGCGGGTCGTGTTGTAGAGGCATAGCATGGTGACCAGATCCTCGGGCTCATACTCCCACATGGGCTTGGCCCTATCTTGGCAAGGGAGGAGCCGGCGGTGGAGCATGATATGTACCACATCAACTAGCTTCACGATGGTCTCTATTATGCTATCAATGTGTTTCTGCAATGACTTCGTGTGTGCGACATACCCCTAGTCCGGAGCCGTGGTGGTCCATGAGGCCAGCCTGGTGGGGGGTCCAGACCTAAATGCAGGGTTCGCTCCCCATGCAGCCTCCCTTGGCTCGGTGATGTAGAACCACTCCTTTTGCCACATCTGGATGGTGTCGACAAAGTGGCCATGTGGCCACTGGACCCTCCTCAGTTTACTAATCATGGCCCCTCTGCAGTCCGCATGCTCGCCACCAACCACCTTAGGCTTGACGTTGAATACCTTCAGCCACAAACCAAAGTGCGGTCGTACTCTAAGAAGTGCTTCACAGACAACAATGATAGTCGAGACGTGGAGGAGGGAATTGGGGTCTAGATCGTGAAAATCTAGCCCGTAGGAGAACATCAACCCCCACACGAAGGGGTGTAGGGAAATCCTAGCCCTCTAAGAAAATGGGGAAGAAACATGACCCTCTCGCCTGGCTGTGGTGTGGGGATGAGCTGGCCTTCTTCGGGGGCCCGATGAGCAACATTGGCCGGCAAATAGCTAGCCTCCTTAAGCTTCAAAATGTCCCCCTTGGTGACGCTGGAGGCCTCCAACTTCACATTGGATCCGAATCCAGCCATGGTCAAAGGAGGCAAAGGGGGATTCACTGTGGAAGCAGAGAGAAAGGGCGTTGGTGCTCTCAAGGTCTGCGTAAGCGGGAGGTGGAAGAGGGCGTGAGATGCAGACTGTAGTAGCCCCCCCTTTATAGGCCGATGATAGGCCTGGGGTTTCCTTTTTCCATGCCGTTGGCTTCTCCACTTCCCAATATGCCCGCAATGTTATGGTCGGGGAGGGGAATCGAAATCATTAACCATATCCCCTAAAAAGCGGGACACGATCTCCACCTCAAGGGGACATTTCGAACATGGTGTTGGCCTCAAGCTGTGCTTCAAGAAATAGTAACTGCTTGGCATTATAGCCGGACACGACTCTTTGTTGAAAGAGAAAAAGTTGTCAGATGGAGGCATCATCTGCACTCGAGAGTTATTTTTAATTATTACCTTTAGTGCTAAGCAAGACTGTCGTTTCAGATTCTGTACATCCCTAGTTCCGAACAGGGAGAGACATACTGAAGGACTCGCCTCGCAAGCCGAATACTGGTTGGATGAAGGGATACCGTATACAGGTCTTAGCGTTGGAGGCATGTCCGGTGAAGTTTTCAAGTTTTAGGTAAGGATTTGATGGACTATGGAATAAGGAGTGGCAAGAGCCTAAGCTTGGGGATGCCCAAGGCACCCCAAGGTAATATTCAAGGACAACCAAAAGCCTAAGCTTGGGGATGCCCCGGAAGGCATCCCCTCTTTCGCCTTCGTCTATCGGTAACTTTACTTAAGGCTATAATTTTATTCACCACATGATATGTGGTTTGCTTGGAGCGTCTTGTATGATTTGAGTCTTTGCTTTTTAGTTTACCACAATCATCCTTGTTGTACACACCTTTTGGGAGATACACGCATGAATCGTGATTTATTAGAATACTCTATGTTCTTCACTTATATCTTTTGAGCTAGGCAATATTGCTCTAGTGCTTCACTTATATCTTTTTAGAGCACGGCGGTGGCTTTATTTTATAGAAATTGTTGAACTCTCATGCTTCACTTATATTATTTTTAGAGTCTTCTAGAACAACATGGTAATTTGCTTTGGTTATAAAACTAGACCTAATATGATGGGCATCTAAGATGGATATAATAAAAACTTTCATATAAAGTGCATTGAATATTATGAGAAGTTTGATTCCTTATGATTGTTTTGAGATATGAAGATGGTGATATTAGAGTCATGCTAGTGGAGTAATTGTGAATTTCAGAGATACTTGTGTTAAAGTTTGTGATTCCCGTAGCATGCACATATGGTGAACCGTTATGTGATGAAGTTGGAGCATGATTTATTTATTGATTGTCTTCCTTATGAGTGGAGATTGGGATCACGCAATGGTTAACTCCTACCAACCCTTCCCCTAGGAGCATGTGTGTAGTACTTTGTTTTGATGACTTGTAGATTTTTACAGTAAGTATGTGAGTTCTTTATGAGTAATGTTGAGTCCATGGATTATACGCACTCTCAACCTTCCACCACTGCTAGCCTCTCTTGTGCCGCGCAACTTTCACCGGTACCATAACACCCACCATTACCTTCCTCAAAACAGCCACCATACCTACCTATTATGGCATTTCCATAGCCATTCTGAGATATATTTCCATGCAACTTTCCACCGTTCCATTTATTATGACACGCTCCATCATTGTCATATTGCTTTGCATGATCATGTAGTTGACATCGTATTTGTGGAAAAGCCATGTTCATAAATTTTTTCATACATGTCACTCTTGAATCATTGCACATCCCTGTATACCGCCGGAGGCATTCACATAGTGTCATATTTTGTTCTAAGTATTGAGTTGTAATTCTTGAGTTGTAAGTAAATAAAAGTGTGATGATCTTCATTATTAGAGCATTGTACCATGTGAGGAAAGGATGATGGAGACTATGATTCCCCCACAAGTCGGGATGAGACTCCAGACGAAAAAAAAAGAGAAAAAAGAGGCCATAAAAAAAGAGAAGGGCCAAAAAATGAGAGAAAAAGAGAGAAGGGACAATGTTACTATCCTTTTTCCACACTTGTGCTTCAAATTAGCACCATGATCTTCATAATAGAGAGTCTCCTATGTTGTCACTTTCATACACTAGTGGGAATTTTTCATTATAGAACTTGGCTTGTATGTTCCAATGATCGGCTTCCTCAAAGTTCCCTAGGTCTTCGTGAGCAAGCGAGTTGGATGCACACCCACTTAGTTTCTTTTTGAGCTTTCATACACTTATAGCTCTAGTGCATCCGTTGCATGGCAATCCCTACTCAATCACATTGATATCTATTGATGGGCATCTCCATAGCCCATTGATACACCTAGTTGATGTGAGACTGTCTTCTCCCTTTTGTCTTCTCCACAACCACCATTATATTCCACCTATAGTGCTATGTCCATGGCTCACGCTCATGTATTGCGTGAAAGTTGAAAAAGTTTGAAAATACTAAAGTATGAAACAATTGCTTGGCTGAAACCGGGGTTGTGCATGACTTAAATATTTTGTGTGATGAAGATAGAGCATAGCCAGACTATATGATTTTGTAGGGATAGCTTTCTTTGGCCTTGTTATTTTGAGAAGACATGATTGCTTTGTTAGTATGCTTGAAGTATTTATTGTTTTTATGTCAATATTAAACTTTTGTTTTGAATCTTTCGGATCTGAACATTCATGCCACAATAAAGAAAATTACTTGGATAAATATGTTAGGTAGCATTCCACATCAAAAATTCTGTTTTTTTATCATTTACCTACTCGAGGACAAGCAGGAGTTAAGCTTGGGGATGCTTGATACGTCTCCAAGTATCAATATTTTTTATTGTTCCATGCTATTATATTAGCTGTTTTGGATGTTTAATAGGCATTTATATGCTATTTTATATTATTTTTGGGACTAACCTATTAACCGAGGGCCCAGTGCCCGTTTCTATTTTTTTGTGTGCCTATTTTAGACCAAACGGAGTCCAAACGGAATGAAACCTTTGCGATGATCTTCCTTGGACCGAAAGCAAACTAGAAGACTTGGAGATGAAGTCGGAGACGCAACGAGGTGGCCACGAGGCAAGAGGGCGCGCCAAGGGGGGTAGGGCGCGCCCCCCACCCTGGTGGGCCCCTCGTAGCTCCCCTGACCTAGTTCCTTCGCCTATATATACTCTTAAACCCTGAAAACATCTAGGAGAGCCACGAAACCACTTTTCCACAGCCGCAACCTTATGTACCCATGAGATCCCACCGAGGGACCTTTTCCGGCGTCCTGCCAGAGAGGGATTCGATCATGGAGGGCTTCTACATCAACACCATTACCTCTCCGATGAAGCGTGAGTAGTTTACCATAGACCTTTGGGTCCACAGTTATTAGCTAGATGGCTTTCTCTCTCTCTCTCTTTGATTCTCAATACCATGTTCTCCTCGATGTTCTTGGAGATCTATTCGATGTAATATTATTTTGCGGTGTGTTTGCCGAGATCCGATGAATTGTGGATTTGTGATCAAGATTATCTATGAATATTATTTGGTTCTTCTTTGAATTCTTATATGAATGATTTGATTTATTTGCAAGTCTCTTCGAATTATTGGTTTAGTTTAGCCTACTAGATTGATATTTATTGCAATGGGAGAAGTGCTTAGCTTTGGGTTCAATCTTGCGTTGTCCTTTCCCAGTGACAGTAGGGCAGTAAGGCACGTATTGTATTGTTGCCATCAAGGATAAAAATATGGGGTTTTCATCATATTGCTTGAGTTAATTCCTCTACATCATGCCATCTTACTTAATGCGTTACTCCGTTCTTTATGAACTTAATACTCTAGATGCATGCTGGATAGCGATCGATGTGTGGAGTAATAGTAGTAGATGCAGGCAGGAGTCAGTCTACTTGACACGGACGTGATTCCTATGTTCATGATCATTGCCTTAGATATCATCATAACTATGCACTTTTCTATCAATTGCTCGGTAGTAATTTGTTCACCCACCGTAATATTTGCTATCTTGAGAGAAGCCACTAGTGAAACCTATGGCCCCCGGGTCTCTTTTCCATTATATTGAATCTCTTTTACATCTTTCTAGTTTCCTATCTACTATTTTGCAATTTTACTTTCCAATATATAAACCAAAAATACCAAAAATATTTACTTTACCGTTTATCTATCTCTATCAGATCTCACTTTTGCAAGTGACCATGAAGGGATTGACAACCCCTTTATCGCGCCGGGTGCAAGTTGTTGATTGTTTGTGCAGGTATTGGGTGACTTGTGTGTTGTCTCCTACTAGATTGATACCTTGGTTCTCAAAACTGAGGGAAATACTTACGCTACTTTGTTGCATCACCCTTTCCTCTTCAAGGGAAAACCAACGCAAGCTCAAGAGGTAGCAAGAAGGATTTCTGGCACCGTTGCCGGGGAGATCTACATCAAGTCAAGCCATACCAAGTACCCATCATAAACTCTTCTCCTTGCATTACATTATTCGCCATTCGCCTCTCGTTTTCCTCTCCCCCACTTCTAAAATGATTTTCGAAAAGCTTTGCCTTTTCTTCGCCCCTCTTCCGTTCGTCTCTTTTCATTTGCTTCTTGGTTGCTTGTTTGTTAGTTTGGCCTGTCGCTATCATGTCTGAAATTGGGGAGGTTATCGTTGAAAAGGATAGTAGTAACAATGGGGGGGGCTTTGATGCTTTTGATAATATGAATCCTCATGAAGAATCTACTATTCTACACACTAAAAAGTTCCGCCTTGGTAGTGGTAATATTATTGGAAAAGGGGTTATTCAAGATTTCTTTACGTGTGTTGGTTCTTTACCCACTATGGGTGGGTCTATTTTACATAAAACTAGTAGTCTTGTGGACACTATATCTTTGCTCGTAGTTGAACTTGAAAGACAATTTATTCACATGCATCCTTGCATACAAAGGATTTTTCTAGAGTTTTCTAATATCGAGCATTCTTCTGTTAAGCGCGCGGCTACCATCTTTCTAGCACATGAGTTTAGATTTATAATAAAAGAGGCTAATGAAATCTTTGCGCATTATAGGGTAGATGTCGGTTGTCCTCCCGTAGAAGCAATTCTCTTTAATCAAGAAGACATAATGCGTTTACGATCCTTAGATCATGTTGCTTATAATGAAAAATTAAGAAAGAGAGTCCCTACCGATGTTCTAGTTGATAGGATTTCTGAACTTAATGATAATTTTACTATTCATAACAATGGGTTGGGTTTCTCTCTTGAACAAAGGCTCATGACCTTTTGCCAAAAGAACGCCTATAATGATGAGTTGGTTGTACAATATGAAGGGCCGAAGGAGGAAACTCTTCCTCTCGAGCTTGAACTTGGGAATTTCTATCCCATTAAATTTAGCCCTTTTGATTACTTTTGCTTGCCACAAAGGAAACTTTCTGCGGAACGTAGGGAGTATGAGATAAGTTTTCGAGATTTACCCTATCATTATTATGGCAATACCTGGATCTGTTCGTATTTTTATGCCTAGCTAGGGGCGTTAAACAATAGCGCTTGTTGGGAGGCAAACCAATTTTATTTTTGTTCTTTACTTTTTGCTCCTGTTTAGTAAAAATACTGGTTAGATGTGGTTTTATGTTTTAATTAGTGTTTGTGCCAAGTAGAACCTTTGGGAAGACTTGGGTGAAAGTTGATTTGATCTTACTGAAAAAACAGAAACTTTTGCGCTCAGGAGATTATTTGTCATCTTTAACAGAAAAGTGATTTTGAGTTGATTCTTTTTGCAAATGATTAATAGACAAATTCCTCACGTCTAACAATTTATTTAAGAATTTTTGGAGTTACATAAGTATTCGAGAGTTACAGATTACTACAGACTGTTCTGTTTTTGTCAGATTCTGTTTTTCGCGTGTTGTTTGCTTATTTGATGAATCTATGGGTAGTATCGGGGGTATGAACCATGGAGAAGTTGGAATATAGTAGATATTAAAAAAATATAAATAAAGAATGAGTTTGCAATAGTACCTTAAAGTGGTGATTTATTTTCTTATACTAACGGAGCTCATGAGATTTTCTGTTGAGTTTTGTGTTGTGAAGTTTTCAAGTTTTGGATAAGGATTTGATGGACTATGGAATAAGGAGTGGCAAGAGCCTAAGGTTGGGGATGCCCAAGGCACCCCAAAGCCCGAGTGGTACTGGGCCTAAACAGACCCAGTTGGGCTGGCCTGCAGCTTAGCCGGCTTAGGCGAACCGAGGAGTGTGCGCCTGCCTCGGTTTAAACCCGACAGGCAGGGCCCAGCTGCTAGCGAGAGTGGGGGAGGGAGAGAGGTGAGGATGATAGGTGGGGCCCACCTATCACCTCCAACCTTATGTTAGAGGGGTCAGCGAGCTCACCAACGATGATGCAGGGCACAGCGAGGTAGGCGGATGGCACCGACGTGTTCAGCTTCCAGCCGCACGTCGATGGGTGGTCGAGGCGGTCGTTGGAGTGGGTTGGTTCACCGACGACGAGGAGGCAAGGCGGCGAGGCGTTGGGAGGTGGTCGCACCGGTTGTCTCCGGCTGCAACCAACATGGAAAGGAGGGGGAAAGGGGTCGGCGAGGTGAGGCGGCTCCAGGTCATGAAAGAACGAGGCCGGAGGAGGCCTGTACTGCAAGATCGACGGTGAACCGAGGCGGCGGAGCTCGAGCTTGATCTCGAGCTCGGATGGCTCTGGGGACGAGTGGACGGTCTAGGTGGTCGATAGGGAGTGGGAAAGAGCGACAGGTGGAGAGAAAGGGGCTCGGGGTGGTCTTAAATAGCTTGGGAGTGGCTCACCATGAACGGAGCTCACGGGTGGCCGCGGGAATGGCTCGGGCAGCCAAGGGAGGAGGCTTGGAGCTCACTGCGGTGCTCGTGGGGGTGGTGTAGGGTGCTGGGAGGAGAGAGGAGGAGCAGGGCAAAATCGAGGCGGGACCCAAGCGCGAACAAGCAATAGAGATGCTGAGGCGGTCCCTGGGGACACGCTGGGGAGGCCCGAGGTGGTTGGGGCATTAGGTAGTGAGCAGCTACAGTGCGCGGGAGCACTGTAGTGCGCTCTGGGGCATGCTTTTGGCATGCCATGGCATAAAAAAGGGAAAGTGGGAGTGCTCCACTTGTGTCCAGTAGTGCTAGGGAGTGGTAAACAAAGTTACTATGGCATTGGATGCCCTGGGGGACTTCTAGAAAGGGAGAGAGGTTGGAGAGAGATCAGTGCTGTCTAGAGGAGTAAAATGGGGTTTTACCTCCCTCAATCATTGAATTAAGGATGAGAGGGAGTTGCTGGAGGTAGGTGATGACTAGGCACACCTCTAGTAAAGATTTGAGGCAGAGGGGAATTCTTTAGGGCTTTCAAACATTGATCACAAAAATGTGGCAAATGGTGTTTGATGAAATTTTTGGCAAGCAAATGAATCCCAATTGACAATAGAATTAATAGTATAAATGGAATATAGAATTGAGCTTATTCACTAAGTTTAAGCTCATTTGAAGAAAGTTGACAATGCAACTTTGGCAAACCCTAGAAATCAACAGAAATGGGTTTCCCAAGATTTAGTCATGCAAATCTATTTTCCTTGATGCACCACATGGTGTAGAGTCATTATTTGAGGATTTGAGCATTTCCACAAAATTTGGGATGAAAAGGAGAAAGTTGGTGATGTCTACTACGCAACCTTCTTCTTGTAGACGTTGTTGGGCCTCCAAGTGCAGAGGTTTGTAGGACAGTAGCAAATTTCCCTCAAGTGGATGACCTAAGGTTTATCAATTCGTGGGAGGCGTAGGATGAAGATGGTCTCTCTCAAACAACCCTGCAACCAAATAACCAAGAGTCTCTTGTGTCCCCAACACACGCAATACAATGGTAAATTGTATAGGTGCACTAGTTCGGCGAAGAGATGGTGATACAAGTGCAATATGGATGGTAGATATGAGTATTTGTAATCTGAAAATATAAAAACAGCAAGGTAACTAATGATAAAAGTGAGCATAAATGGCATTGCAATGGTAGGAAACAAGGCCTAGGGTTCATACTTTCACTAGTGCAAGTTCTCTCAACAATAATAACATAACTGGATCATATAACTATCCCTCAACATGCAACAAAGAGTCACTCCAACGTCACTAATAGCGGAGAACAAACGAAGAGATTATTGCAGGGTATGAAACCACCTCAAAGTTATCCTTTCTGATCGATCTATTCAAGAGTCCGTAGTAAAATAACATGAAGCTATTCTTTCCGTTCGATCTATCATAGAGTTCGTACTAGAATAACACCTTAAGACACAAATCAACCAAAACCCTAATGTCACCTAGATACTCCAATGTCACCTCAAGTATCCGTGGGCATGATTATATGATATGCATCACACAATCTCAGATTCATCTATTCAACCAACACAAAGTACTTCAAGGAGCGCCCCAAAGTTTCTACCAGAGAGTCAAGACGAAAACGTGTGCCAACCCCTATGCATAAGTTCACAAGGTGAACCCGCAAGTTGATCACCAAAACATACATCAAGTAGATCACGTGAATATCCCATTGTCACCACAGATAAGCACGACAAGACATACATCAAGTGTTCTCAAATCCTTAAAGACTCAATCCGATAAGATAACTTCAAGGGAAAAACTCAATTCATGACAAGAGAGTAGAGGGGGAGAAAAATCATAAGATCCAACCATAATAACAAAGATCACGATACATCAAGATCGTATCACCTCAAGAACACGGGAGAGAGAGAGAGAGACATCAAACACATAGCTACCGATACATACCCTCAGCCCCGAGGGTGAACTACTCCCTCCTCGTCATGGAGAGCGCCGGGATGATGAAGATGGCCACCGGTGATCGGAACAAGGTCCCGATTGATTTTTGGTGGCTACAGAGGCTTGCGGCGGCAGAACTCCCGATCTAGGTTATTTTCTGGAGGTTTCAGTATTTATATGAATTTTTGGCATAGGTCTCACGTCAGGGGGGTTTCCGGGCTGTCCACGAGGCAGGGGGCGCGCCCGAGGGGGGGGGGGTGGGCGCGCGCCCCACCCTCGTGGGCAGCCCGGGACTCTCCTGGCCCAACTCTTTCACTCCAGGGGCTTCTTTTGGTCCACAAAAATCGTCAAAAATTGGCACGTCAATTAGACTCCGTTTGGTATTCCTTTTCTGTAAAACTCAAAAACAAGGAAAACCAGAAAGTGGCACTGGGCTCTAGGTTAATAGGTTAGTCCCAAAAATGATATAAAAGTGTATAGTAAAGCCCATAAATGTCCAAAACAGGTAATATAATAGCATGGAACAATCAAAAATTATAGATACGTTGGAGACATATCAGTTGGCAATGTAGAGTTGTTCAAACTTGGATCTGGACAAAGAGGGTTTTGGGGCACTTTGATCAAGTTATCTTGTTATAAAACTTGTGCCATTTGGTCTAGATGAATAATTAGACCATTTGAGAAGGTGTACCAAGTTTGAGAGCATTTGGACATGTTTGGCAATGTAAAGTTTCTCAAACTTCAAAATGGACAGAAATGGTTTTGAGGGGTTTTGGTGATGTTATCTTATTCTCCAAGACAAGATACTTGGCAACATCACCAAATATGGCATTTGTGACATTCTAGAATTTTCTTGGAAGTTTTAAAAAACATTTCCTTTGTAAATATTTCAAAAGCTTGAAATATCCAGGAAGGGCAATTGAGGGTTTTGACCAATTTTTTGAACATGACCACGTGTTGAAACTCATAAATATGGACAATATATGTCCACTGGTCTCCCTAAATTTTATCAAATATTTCTGAAACATCAAAATAATTTTAACCTATTAAAGACCATTTCTGGACTTAAGAAAAATCCTTTAAATAAAATATCCAAAAAACTTTTAAAATAATATTTTTGTTGTTTTTGGTAGTCCTATATTTAATAGGAGTCAAATATACTTTTTGAAAGATTTTCCATACCCTAAATTAAGTACTTGTAGTTCAATTCTCAATTCAGGGGTTTTTGGAAAACCTAATTTAGAAAAATCTTTTTGGCCAAATTATTTTTGTAAGGAAATACTATTTTGTCCTATACACATGGCATGATCATTGCAAAAAGTTCTGGATCAATGAGAAGGAGTATAAGAATTGGAGAATTTATTTGATTTTTAGAGCACTTGCAAACAGTAGACAAAAATCCAATCAAAGCAAAGACTGAAACACTCAAAAGTTTTTGTCAAACCACATTTTTATCATGTTTTATTAGCTCTAGTGTATTGGCATGAAAAACAGGGTGTGACAGACCTACCCCTCCCCCCTACAATAATCTCGTCCCCGAGATTCCCAAACTAGGCACGGAAAGGAATACAGAAACTTGGATCTGGGGTAATCTTCACACCCTCATGCTGCTTCTGCTTCTGTGTGGCTGCTCCGCTGATCCTTGAAGTACTTGATGGTGCGGCTTCGTGTATGATGTTCCGCTTGATCCAGGTTGCTAATGGGTATCTCGTGGTAGGTCAGATTGGGCTGGGGGTCAATGGCTTGGTGATCGATGTCCTTGTAGAGATTGGGCTAGTTAGGAAGTTGGAAACACTTCCGGGGTTGTGACGTGTGGAAAACATTGTGCACCTCAGATGATTCTAGTGGAAACTCTAGCCGATAACCGTCTTCTCTTTGTCTTACAATGACCTTGAAGGGGGTAGATAACTCTTGGTGTGGGTCTTCCTTTGACATGGAAATGCTTGATTCCTTTGAGAGGAGTGGCTTGCAGATACACATGGTCTTCGATGAGAAAGTTCACTTCTTGATGATGGTGGTTGGTATAGTTCTTCCTCCTTGACATGGCGGTCTTTAGATGTTCTCTAACCAAATGAATGACTCTTCTTCTGTCTTCGAGTAGACAAGTAGGTCACTGAATAAAGATGACAACCAACTTGCCCAAGTACTCCATGAAAACTTTGTTCACGGGGTACATAAAGTAGGCTGGGGTATTGGTGGTGGTCACGGTTGAGTATTGGCCAAGGTCTTCCCGACCTAGAGTCAAGGCCTAAGGTCATGATCCGACCATGTTGTGGCTTGGTAGGGCTTAAGGGCTTCAAGGATTCTAGTGTGCGTGTGAACGTTTATCATCTTATCCTTAAGCACGGTTTTTGAGATGCCAATTGTTCTATCTAGTCCTCCAAACAAATGACGTTATACCATCGAAAGCATCGCCTTGTATAAGTCAACTCCAATCATCACTCATGTTACTCATATCCTCATGACTCTCGAGGGTAGGTCTAACAAAACCACACATGTCAACTATCCCCCAAACTCATATTTATGCAAAAGTCCCTGGGTAGAACATACAAGTTGCTAAGCTTGAATTAAACACCACAATCCAAGTGCTCAGCCTATTCTTCCAAGGTCCAAGATAGTGAATCTCTATCCTAAGGAAACACGTCGTATACCACTCCAAGATATTGTTTCCTTCCTATGAATCAACTCCAACATCCCATTAACTTCCATCAATCACAACATAATCCATTAATTCTACAAATCCAATGTCGATGGTATTCCACATGATCTATTAATGTCCTATAATCCCCAAATACTTGAATGGGCTATCTTTACTATAGTTAGTACACCAATTTCCATTATCACGATCTAATAAACTCCAATATCAAGTTGATACAGACCCCTAAATCAACTTTGATAACAATCCAACTTTCCTAGTTTATTGTCCACCGAGAAACATGGTATCACGATCGATACCATCAGACTAATCCAATCTACTCCAAACCATGCACTCCAATTTATCATCAATTCCCTAGTAGGATCACATATTTAATCCAAATCTCATGTCCAACGAGTATTCCTACATGTTTCCCCAATGTCATTATCGTAATTTCAACTATCTCATATCAATATCCCCTCGTTAAGTCAAATCCTTATACTTCCAAGAATTTCAGCTTGCGATCATAATTATCCTACTAAATCCAATTTACTCAGGGGCAATGAAAGTTATGCTACTCTATTAACATGATCCCACCAAGTTCATCTACCAACATGAAAGCCTCATAATCCTCCAAATGGTCTCAGATATTTTCTCAAGGTTACTATTATAGCCTCATCAAATCATTCATCCTCTGCTCATATATCCCCAAACTGGTATTCCCTATGGCATCGTCAGTTCTGGTGCTATCTTAGGATGATAATGTGCTCGCTCACTATGCCCACTAGTTCCATAATGAACCCAGTAATGAGCAAAGGTTATTGAAGCTTAACTTGTTCTCTTGCAATTCCGTAAGTTAAGCTCATGGTTAATGTTTTGAGCTGGGTTAACTCGTGAAGTCTCGAAGGGTCTAGGGATGAGTTTCCAGTCTTGAGGGGTAAATATAACTCTACGGGGTTTCACTTGGCCGAGGAGGTTGTGGAAAAAGTATTCAGTGTTTGTTGGTCGCCGAGGTGGGATCCTTGGTGCATCTTGTCTTGTTGTCCTTCAGTTGATGGGAGAGATGAGAGGGAAAAGTAGCATAGGGGAGGTGCCTAAAGGGGGTTCTATAGTGCAAGTGTAAACAAACAAATGCTGAAAGGGCCAAACATAAGCATTAAGATAAGGAAGGAGATATAGTCGCGTACTTGTTGCCTAGTGTGACTTATATCAAGGCACAAACAAATAATACAAGCAACACACATCAGGGTTCTATTTGAACCATCACACGGACTCGACTTCGCATAGGGGGTACATGACTCATCCTACCCTAGGGGTTCTCGGACTTAGCAGTCATGCTTTGCTTCATGTCTTGGAGATATGGACGTGAAGTCTTCTAGGTCTTCCTGAGGTGTCGCTATGTCACTCGTAGTTGTTCGATGAAATGATCCGGGTTGGGCCTCAAGAATCTTCATCAACTTCTCGTCTGATGAGCTGACGGGGTGAAAGTGGTTCCTGATACGTCTCCAATGTATCTATAATTTTTGATTGTTCCATCTTGTTATATTATCATTCATGGATGTTTTACAATAATTTTATAATTATTTTTCTGGTGCTAACCTATTCACATAGTGCCCAGTGCCAGTTGCTGTTTTCTGCTTGTTTTTACATCGCAGGAAATGAATACCAAACGGAGTCCAAATGTAGTGAAACTTTTTGTGGATTTTTTCTAGACCAAAAGACACTTGTTGGGCCAAAGAAGTACCAGAGGGGTGCTCCGAGGGGAGCACAACCCACTAGGGCGCGCCTGGGGGCCCAGGCGGTGCCCAGGTGGGTTGTGCCCACCTCGGAGGCCTCCTGCACCACCTCTTTGCTCTATAAATACCCCAATATTCCAGAAACCCTAGGAGAGTCGACGAAAATCAATTCCAGCCACTGCAAGTTCCAGAAACATCAGATCCAATCTAGACACCATCACGGAGAGGGTCATCATCCTCGTTGGTGCCTCTCCGATGATGCGTGAGTAGTTCATTGTAGACCTACGGGTCCGTAGTTAGTAGCTAGATGGCTTTCCCTCTCTCGTTTGATTCTCAATACAATGGTCTCTTGGAGATCCATATGATGTAATTATTTTTGCGTGTGTTTGTTGGGATCCGATGAACTTTGAGTTTATGATCAGATCTATGTTTTTATCCATGCAAGTTATTTGAGTCTTCTTTGAACTCTTATATGCATGATTGCTTATAGCCTCGTATTTCTTCTCCAATATTTGGGTTTTGTTTGGCCAACTTGATCTATTTATCTTGCAATGGGAAGAGGTGCTTTGTAATGGGTTCGATCTTACGGTGCTTGATCACAGTGACAGAAGGGGAACCGACACATATGTACCGTTGCTTTTAAGGATAACGAGATGGGGTCTATTTCTACATAAATAGATCTTGTCTACATCATGTCATCATTCTTATTGCATTACTCCATTTTTCCATGAACTTAATACACTAGATGCATGCTGGATAGCGGTCGATGTGTGGAGTAATAGTAGTAGATGCAGGCAGGAGTCTGTCTACTAATCTTGGACGTGATGCCTATATAACGATCATTGCCTGGATATCGTCATGAGTATTTGAAGTTCTATCAATTTCCCAACAGTAATTTGCTTTCCCACCATTTTCTATTGTTCTTCAGAGAAGCCACTAGTGAAACCTAGGGCCCCCGGGTCTCTTCTTTAATATATTTGCCTTCGCTGTCTATTTTCATTTGCTTTTATTTTCAGATCTATTAATCCAAAAATACAAAAAATACTTTCCTGCACTTTATTTCATTTGCGATCTATTTATCCAATCTATTACAACTTTCCCCCGTCCACTTGCCATTTTCTAGCGCCGTTACCGGAAAGGGATCTACAACCCCTTTAACACATCGGGTTGTGAGTATTTGTCATTTGTGTGTAGGAGCTGTTTACATTGTGTTGTGTGGTTCTCCTACTGGTTTGATAACCTTGGTCTCATCACTGAGGAAAATACCTACTATCGCTGTGCTGCATCATCCCTTCCTCTTTGGGGAAATACCAACGTAGTTCTAGAAGACATCAATAGGAATGTATGGCACCATTGCCGGGGAGACATCATCAACATCTACCAGGTTCCTAATCACAAATCTCATCTCCTTGAAATTTATGTTATTTGCCATCTGCCTCTCGTTTTCCTCTCCCCCACTTCAAAATTTGTCGTTTTATTCGCCGTCTTTTTTCCGTTCGCCTTTTTCTTGTCAGATGTCTTTATTTCTTATGTGACCATGTGTCTTATATTTGCTTGCATCTTCGCTTGCTAAAAATCTATTGATATGGATCCTAATACACTAGCTAATCTTTTTAAGAGATCTAATTATGTTGAACCAGTTGCCAGTGATTTGAGTGCACTTGATTATCTCTATGAAGTTTTGCTTGAAATTCATGAATCTGAAAATTGTGATGAGGTGTTAGAAGAAGAAATTTATAAAGTGATTCATGATAGCTCCTTGAACAAAAAACATGATTGCAATGATGTTATTATAAATTATATTAATGTCAGTTATGCTAATAATATGCAAAGCCCCAAGCTTGGGGATGCTAATTTTGCTATGCCTACTACTTATTGCAATGATCATGATTGGGGTGATAATGTTTCTTATGATCTTGAAAATTTATTTAAGCCTCATGATGAATGTTATTGATACTACTATTTGCAATAATATTGAAAGTGGGTTTGGAAGAGTGTCAACTCTAGTAATAATGATCCCACTACTTTGGAGAATGATCAATCTTATGAAATTTTTGATAAAAGTGGGCTTGGAGAGGTTATGATTTTATTTGATGATAATCCCACTATTTTGGAAGAGTGTCAACTTTGCATGCATGTGGATCATGAAGATAACATTTTATGTGATAGTTATATTGTTGAATTTGAATATGATCCCACATGTAACTATTATGAGAGAGGGAAATATTGTGGTAGAAATTTTCATGTTACTAAATTACCTCTCGTTATGTTGAGATTGCTATTGGTTCTTTCTTCTTCCTTGCATATGCTAGTTTTTGCTTGCCTTGATAACTTGTTTTCTTATAAAATGGATATCCATAGGAAGTATGTTAGACTTAAATATGTTTGTCACATGTTTTGTGATGCTCTCTTTGTGCTTCAATTCTTGTCTTTCAATGTGAGCATCATTAAATTTATCAATGTATGGCTAGGGGCATAAAATGATAGCGTTTGTTGGGAGGCAATCCAATGAATAAAATTTATTTTTGTCTTTTTCTTTCTGTTCTTGAGTGTTTGCACAATTATAACTCTGTTATGATTGTGTTTTATGTTTTAGTTAGTGTTTGTGCCAAGCAAAGCCTTTGGGATAATTTGGGAGATAGTTGATTTGATCTTGTTGAAAAACAGAAACTTTTGTGCCCAGAAAAATAATTTTCATAAATCACAGAAACGTGCTTTTCTCTGAATTTTTTACACAAGATTGACATACAACTTTCCCACATTTTCCTAAATTTTCAGAATTTTTGTAGTTACATAATATACGAAGTTCCCTGATTACTACTGACTGTTCCGTTTTTGACAGATTCTGTTTTCGTTGTGTTATGTGCTTGTTTTGATGATTCTATGGTTTCCTTTGAAGAGTTTTTGCCATGGAAAATTTAAAATATAGTAGATATAATACAATAACTAAATTTTAATGGGCTTTCAACAGTACTTAAAGTAGTGATTTGCTTTCTTATACTAACGGATCTCACGAAGGTTTTGTTGAGTTTTGTGTGATTGAAGTTTTCAAGTTTTGGGTGAGATCGGGATGGATGAAGGAATAAAAATTAGCAAAAGGCTAAGCTTGGGGATGCCCGAGGCACCCAAGATAATATTCAAGAAGTATCAAGCAACTAAGCCTAGGAATGCCCCCGAGTGGCATGCCCTCTTTCTTCTAACGACCATCGGTATTTTACTTGGAGCTATATTATTATTCGTCACATATTATGAGTTTTGCTTGGAGCGTCTTGTATGATATGAGTCTTTGCTTGTTTTGCTTTTTATTTTAAGTCTTGAATCCTTGCTGGACACACCTATTTGGGAGAGCCAAAAATTATGCTATGCTTGCTCCTATGCTTCACTTAAATTTTTTAGAGCCATGGAATTGCTCTAGTGCTTCACTTATATCTTTTTTAGCACGGTATGCTTTGTTACTTTTGAATAAATGCTCTCATGCTTCACTAAGATTTATTTGTGAGTTAGTAATTTTTTAATAAATTCTCTCTTGCTTCACTTAGATTATTTTGAGAGAAAGAAATATTATGCTCATGTTCTTCACTTCTATTTGTTTGAGCTTATTAAAAGCAACATATGAAACTAGTCCCAAAGTGATAGATATCCGAGGAGGATATAATAAAAACTTTCATGAAGATCATTGGACAAAATAAACTTGGTTCTTTGTAATGGTTTTGAGATATGATGACAGTGATATGTCAGTCATGTTGATGACTAATTATGCTTTAGTAATTATATTGGCGTTAAGGTTTGTGATTCCCTATGCAAGCATGAATGTTAATAGTTATGCAATGAAATTACATCCTACTTGTGGTGCATTATTCAGTGTTAGTTATGCTTAATGCTTTCTTATGTGATTTTTTGTTTCTTAGTTGAATGATTGCCAATCTTTTGCTAGCCTTCATTTGCAATAATTATGATCACTACTTGTGCATCCAAATCCTTTAAACCAGTTTTTGCCACATGAATCCACTATACCTACCTATATGCGGTATTTCCGTGCCAATTTGTATGTAACATCTCTAATTTTCAAAATAATTTTCTCTTTTGTGTGCTCGTACCACTCATGAAACAATAGGGGGTGGCTGATATATTTCCATGCTAGATGTGTTATTCTCAAGATGAGTGTTTATTCACTTGTCATTGCGTGAGAGTACGACAAAGGTATTAGGGATCCCCAGTCCTGAAACGAAAAATGAATTTACTTTATGTTGTCAAATAATAAATTCCTTGGAAAGTGTTGGTATGGAAGGCACTCGTGGATACGGTTAGCCATGGAAAGTGAAAGTATGGTAGGAAAAGGAATTAACTTTATTTTCTGTTTGGCAACCGCCTATGATATATCTAGCATGGAAAGTATTGGGAACTACTCGATCATTTTCATTGACAGGAAAAGCATACCGCCCAAAATGTTTTATCTCTATCTTTTTTGCTTTGAGCTCTAGCACCTCTACAAATCCCTACTTCCCTATGCGAAGAGCCTTTCTATTTACTTTATGCAATTTTTATTTTTTACTTGAGTCTCCATATTTTCTTATAAAGCACCAACTAAGGGGCACTATGATCGTACTTGAGCATTGGGTATAGCTAGTATTCGAGTGCGTTTCATGAATGGATCAATGATTGAGCATAATGGGCTAGAGATAACTTGCTTTAGTGTTGATATTTTGAAAGACATTGTTGCTTGTTGATATGCTGGAGTATTAAAATCTTCATGTCAAAACTAGACTATTGCTTTCAACCATATAAAAGTCCAAATGTCCATGCTACAAAGAAAAAAATAAGTGATGAACATGTTAGTCAACATTCCGTATCAAAATTCTGTTTTTATCATTTACCAACTCGAGGATGAGCAGGAATTAAGCTTGGGGATGCTGATACGTCTCCAATGTATCTATAATTTTTTATTGTTCCATGCTGTTATATTATCATTCTTGGATGTTTTACAATCATTTTATAATCATTTTATAATCATTTTATAATCATTTTATATCATTGTCTGATTCTAACCTATTAACATAGTGACCAGTGCCAGTTGTTGTTTTCTGCTTGTTTTTTACATCACAGGAATAAATACCGAACGGAGTCCAAATGCGACGAAATGTTTTGTGGATTTTTTCTGGACCAGAAGACACCTGTTGGGCCAAAGAAGTACCAGAGGGGTGCTATGAGGGGAGCACAACCCACCAGGGCACGCCTGGGGGTCCAAGCGCGCCCAAGTGGGATGTGCCCACCTCGGTCGCACCACCTCTTTGCTCTATAAATACCCCAATATTCTAGAAACCCTATGGGAGTCGACAAAAATCAATTCCAGCCACCGCAAGTTCTAGAAACACCAGATCCAATCTAGACACCATCACAGAGGGATTGATCATCCTCATTGGTGCCCCTCCCATGATGCGTGAGTAGTTCATTGTAGACCAACGGGTCCGTAGTTAGTAGCTAGATGGATTTCTCTCTCTCATTTTATTCTCAATACAATGGTCTCTTGGAGATCCATATGATGTAAGTCTTTTTGCGGTGTGTTTGTTGGGATCCGATGAACTTTGAGTTTATGATCAGATCTATGTTTTTATCCATGAAAGTTATTTGAGTCTTCTCTGATCTCTTATATGCATGATTGATTATAGCCACGTATTTCTTCTCCGATATTTGGGTTTTGTTTGGCCAACTTGATCTATTTATCTTGCAATGGGAAGAGGTGCTTTGTAATGGGTTCGATCTTATGGTGCTTGATCCTAGTGATAGAAGGGGAACCAACACGTATGTATCATTTCTATTAAGGATAACAAGATGGGGTCTATTTCTACATAAATAGATCTTGTCTACATCATGTCATCATTCTTATTGCATTACTCTGTTTTTCCATGAACTTAATACACTAGATGCATGCTAGATAGCGGTCGATGTGTGGGGTAATAGTAGTAGATGCACGCAGGAGTCGGTCTACTAATCTTGGATGTGATGCCTATATAATGATCATTGCCTGGATATCGTCATGAGCATTTGAAGTTCTATCAATTTCCCAACAGTAATTTGTTTTCCCACCATTTGCTATTTTTCTCGAGAGAAGCCACTAGTGAAACCTACGGCCCCTGGGTCTCTTCATTAATATATTTGCCTTCACTATCTATTTTCATTTGCTTTTATTTTTAGATCTATTAATCCAAAAATACGAAAATACTTTGCTACACTTTATTTCATTTGCGATCTATTTATCCAATATATTTCAACTTTCCTCCGTCCACTTGCCAATTTCTGGCGCCGTTACCCGAAAGGGATTGACAACCTTTTTAACACGTCGGGTTGCGAGTATTTGTTATTTGTGTGCAGGAGCTGTTTACGTTGTGTTGCATGGTTCTCCTACTGGCTCGATTTATGTTGGTCTCATCGCTGAGGGAAATACTTACCGTCCTTGTGATGCATCATCCCTTCCTCTTTGGGGAAATACCGACGTAGTTCTAGCAGACATTAGTCCCTCATAGCTGGCATTGGCTCGGTCTTATTTTATCTTCTTAATCATGACGATCCCTTTTGCCTTCTAAAGCGTCGATGGTACCAGGTAGGCAATCCTTTATGCAATGACTTTAACAAGGCATAGTAGAGGTCCAACCTGTCGGTTATGTTGATGACATCATCGACACCAAGAGCGAGGGATGAATAGAACCGTTTTCCTGATCACTATAGTGAGGCGGACCAAATGGCAAGGTTCTCGTCCACCGGTGGTTGCCGACACAACAACGGTAAGGACAGGGTTACTCTATTAGCGATGTATATCATGATCTTGTATATCTTATACCCAGGACAAGGTTGCATCATCCTGGGGCAGTGTCAAGGGTGTCTCCATCTTCCGAGTCTTGGTTTCCTCGATCCTTGAGAAGGTGTGGTGTCGCCAAACTTGTGTTCAAGCGATGTGGGTGAATGTTTGGCAATGCATCTTCCTTCTAGATTATCCATGATGATTACAAGGAATCTAGTGGTTAGGGGAATAAGGGTACTAGCGGAAATTTACAAAAAGTTTTGAAGGAGAAGAGATCAGTAAGGAAAACATACCTTAGTTTTTGGAAAACTAGAAGGGAAGAGAAGTATAGGTAGTTTTTGAAAATTAGTTACAGTTTTGAAAGCAGTTTTACCCTAACTAACGGACATGTTAACTAAGGCTTCCTACAGTCAAGATGGCTCTGATACCAGCTCTGTGGGGACCTCGACTCATAAGTCGTGATCACCGAATGCACGTGTACAGTGATGCCAGAGATCAATGCTCACTGAACACACAGAAGTTGAGTATCAAGAGTCTTACATCCACACATACCATTTTACACAAATTATGACCATTATGGTCAAGTCTTGAGTAAATCATAACAGCAGAAATCTTCATCGACAACTTGGACCCATGCCATCTGTCTTAACCCTATAGGCATTCTAACTGGGAAGCGTCCTAGCTCGCATGTTCGTCACCAAAGTATTATTCAGTATACCCTATTATTTCATGCCTAGCCAATAAAATAACCAGTGATAAGCCAATGAGTACTTTGAATGTACTCGCAAGCAACCCAAGAGTGATAACAGAATAATTATGCAAGGCTCTACTGCTAAATTGGCATTTTTGTGGAAAGCTAGTTTTTCTCATGCAAGTATGATCAACATTTATCAAGGACATGAATGCGTCTACAACAAGTATCAGGAGGTTACAGACATCAACACGGATAAAGAGATATGAACAACTCATGCTCAAGCTCATCGTAACTTCCTCACAAATCATAGCAACAATATTACCAAATCATGTTGTTTGTCAGAAACATATGGACATAGTCTAAGCATCACCACCCAACTGTCCTTGACCGTGGACACGGCTATTCGAATAGTTTGACACTCTGCATAGGTTGAACACTTTACCCACAGGATCCGGGGAACTTCCGTGTCTTCCATGACCCATGGTACCTCAAGTACCCGGGGTAAGCACCCGATCACTACCTTTCCCTAGTCGTGACTAACATAGAGTCCACTTGATTGGTAACAACCCCCATGCCAAACAATGTCACATAATAAATTTTGTAGCGTCACGCTCCCATATCCATCACATAACACAAGCATGGGGTACCAACGGTGTGTCCGGTGCCCTGTAAAAATAGTCATGGCCGCCTATCCAAGCACGACCCCGTCCCGAGAGTGACCACGCCACTCCCGTCACTAGCAATGCGGGCATCCATGCTAGCACGAACTAGGTAATCTATAATGCCATTTCCCATATAAGGGTAGAGTGGTTGCGCATGTTTGGTTGGGATGGTCGACAAATCTTAAATCTAATCTGTCTCTGTAAACAACACATATTCACTTGCTTCGGTGCACTCTTATTCATCAAGTGGTGACCTAGTTCAATATTACCCACGGGCATTATGGGCACCCGATGGGGATTCCAAAGGATTGTAATCAAGAGATGATCATGGCATAGATGCAACATCACGCATCAATATCAAGTATTTTTCATCGCATCTCTAGCACAAGGTAGATCTACGACATGCAAGTACCAAAGGGCGTCCATCAATGCAACTATTATATCAAGCTCATAGTCAAGAACGTCATCATGCATACGGAAAATTATCGATGAACAAGAGAGGTGAATCATGGTCAAAGGGTTGCTTGCCTTGGTTGGCTTGATTTTCAAAGTCTACAAGTCCTTCTCCAACTCCTTTCCACTTACTTTGTCAGACACGGAATCTAATTGTCGCAAAAGAATAACGGAAAACAAGGCAAATAGCAAAACAGAAAAAAGTGCTCTTAAAAATGTCCACCTATTTTTGTTAAATATTAGGATGAAAACTAAGAATGCAAAAAAATCTTAGTTTTGGATTTGGATTTATAGAAACAAAGAAATTGATTTTCAAAGAGGGATTTAAAAACTCAAATTTGAATTTAAATTTGAATAGTACATAAAAGTGTGATGGATGTGTATGAAGGTTACACCATTAAATAGGTGGGATTTTTAGAAGAATTTAGGAGTTGGAATTATTTCATTTGGACAAATATTTTTATCTGTTGAATTTTTGGAAGGAAGTTGTTAAAATAAAAATGGAAAAGCTCGAGTGGTACTGGGCCTAAACAGACCCGGTTGGGCCTGCCTGCAGCTGAGCCGGCTTGGCGAACCAAGGAGCGCGCGCCTGCCTGGGTTTAAACCCGACAGGCAGGGCCCAGCTGCTAGCGATAGAGAGGGGGAAGGAGAGAAGTGAGGATGACAGGTGGGCCCCACCTATCATCTCCAACCTCACGACAGAGGGGTCGGCGAGCTCAGCGGTGATGATGCAGGGCACGGCGAGGCAAGCGGATGGCACCGACGTGTTCAGCATCAAGCCGCACATCGGTGGGTGGTGGAGGCAGTCGCTGGAGTGGGCTGCTTCACCGGCAACAAGGAGGTAGGGCGACGACGCGTCGGGAGGTGGTCGCACCTGTCATCTCCGGCTGCAACCAACATGGAAAGGAGGGGGAAAGGGGTCAGCAAGGTGAGGCGGCTCCAGATCGGGAAAGAACGGGGGCGGAGGAGCCCTGTACCGTGAGATCGACGGCGACCTGTGCTGGCAGAGCTCGAGCTCGATCTTGATCTCGAGCGGCTCTGGGGACGAGTGGTCGGTCTAGGTGGTCGATAGGGAGTGGGAGAGAGCAAGGGGTGGAGAGAAAGGGGCACGGGGTGGTCTTAAATAGCTCAGGCGTGGCTCACCGTGGACGGAGCTAACGGGTGGCCGCGGGAATGGCTCGTGTAGCCAAGGGAGGAGGCTTGGAGCTCACCGCGGTGCTCGTGGGGGTGGTGTAGGGTACTGGGAGGAGAGAGGAGGAGCGGGGCGAGGTCGAGGCGGGACACGTGCGTGAGCAAGCAATGGCGGGCTCGGGCGATGCTCTATTCATGCGTGGAGCGGGCAGGGGAGAGAGAGGGAGGAGGGGCCGACCAGCTGCCATGTTGCGGACGTCGAGGCAGTCTCGGGGGACCCACTGGAGAGGCCCGAGGTGGTCAGGGTGTTTGGCAGTGAGCAACTATAGTGCGAGGAAGAACTAGAGCGCACTCTGGATCAGGCTTTTGGCATGCCATGGCATAAAAAATGGAAAATGGGCGCGGCCACTTGTGTCCAGTAGTGCTAGGGAGTGGTAAACAAAGTTATTATGGCATTGGATGCCCTGGGGGGCTTCTGGAAAGGAGGAGAGGTTGGAGTTAGAGCTCAGTGCTGTCCAGAGGAGTAAAATGGGGTTTTACCCCCCCCCCCTCAATCATTGAACTGAGGATGAGAGAGAGTTGCCGGAGGTAGGTGATGACCAGGCACACCTCTGGTAAAAATTTGAGGCAGAGCGGAATTCATTAGGGGCTTCAAACATTGATCACAAAAATGTGGCAAAAGGTGTTCGATGAAATTTTGGGAAAGCAAATGAATTCCAATTGACAATATATTTAATAGTATTAAATGGAATATATAATCGAGCTCATTCACTAAGTCTGCTATTTTGTAGAAAGTTGACAATGCAACTTTGGCAAACCCTAGAAATCAACAGAAACAGGTTTCCCAAGATTTTGTCCTGCCAATCTATTCTCCTTGATGCACCTCTTGGTGTAGTTTCATCATTTGAGTATTTGAGCATGTCCACAAAATTTGGGATGAAAAGGAGAAAGGTGGCAATGTAGAGTTGTTCAAACTTGGATCTGGGCAAAGAGGGTTTTGGGGAACTTTGATCAAGTTATCTTGTTCTAAAACTTGTGCCATTTGATCTAGATGAATAATTAGACCATTTGATAAGGTGTACCAAGTTTGAGAGCATTCGAACATGTTTGGCAATGTAAAGTTGCTCAAACTTCAAAATGGAGAGAAATGGTTTTGAGGGGTTTTGGTGACGTTATCTTGTTGTCCAAGACAGGATACTTGGCAAGATCACCAAATATGACATTTGTGACATTCTAGAATTTTCTTGGATTTTAAGAGAACATTTCATTTGTAAATATTTCAAAAGCTTGAAATATCCAAGAATGGTAGTTGAGGGTTTTGACCAATATTTTGAACATGACCATGTGTTGAAACTCATATATATGGACAATATATGTCCACTAAGTCTCCCTAAATTTTCTCAAATATTTCTGAAACATTAAAATAATTTTAACCTATTAAAGACCACTTATGGCCTTAAGAAAAAGCCTTTAAATAAAATAACAAAATAACTTTTAAATAATATTTTTGTTGTTTTTGGGAGTCCTATATCTAATAGGAGTCAAATATACTTTTTGAAAGATTTTTCATACCCTAAATTAAGTACTTGTAGTTCAAGTCTCAATTCAGGGGTTTTTGGAAAACCTAATTTAGAAAATTCTTTTTGGCCAAATTATTTTTGTAAGAAAATATTATTCTGTCCTATACACATGGCATGATCACTGGGCAAAGTTTTGGCTCAATGGGAAGGAGTATAAGAGTTGGAGGATTTATTTGATTTTTAGAGCACTTGCAAACAATAGACAAAGATCCAATCAAAGCAAAGACCAAAACACTCAAAAGTTTTTGTCAAACCACATTTTTATCATGTTTTATTAGCTTAAGTGTTGTGGCTTGAAAAACAGGGTGTGATAGAATTGCATATGATATGATCCATGTTTGTAAGAATAATTGTGTTCTGTTATGAAAGGATAATGCCAACTTAAGTGAATGCCCAAAATGCAATTCATCAACATGGAAAGATGGTGATGCTCTGAAGAGGATTCCTCATAATGTTTTGAGAAATTTTCCAATTATACCAAGACTGCAGAGGTTATTTCATGATGCTGAAACAAGAGAGGATGTAATGTGGCATTCTAGGAACCAGGAGTACAGATATCAGAATGTAATGAGCCATCCATCTCATGGTAGTGACTGGATAAGCTTCAATCAGAAACACAAAAGGTTTGCTGCTGAGCCGAGAAACATTAGACTTGGCTTAGCTACAGATTGAATCAACCCATTTGTCCACCAGAGCACCACATATAGCATGTGGACAGTGCTTGTTATCCCTTACAACATGCCACCAAATGTCTGCACCAAAGAATCAAACTACATGATGGCCTTGCTCATCACAGGTCCAAAAACTCCTGGAAATTATTTTGATTTATTCATGGAGCCTCTTGTGGAGGAACTTCAACAGCTATGGAGGGGTGTTCTCACTCGAAACCTATATAGCAGCCCACCAGCTGATTTCTTTCTGCGTGTCGTTATAATTTGGTGCATCCATGATTATCCGGCTTTGGGCACTATGTCAATGCATGTGTTTCGTTGTGACAAGAATTCGCTGTCATATGCAATACTGAGCAAGATCTGTTACATTGGAAACTGTCGTTTCCTTGCCAAGGACAAGCCCTGTCCTACATAATACCGAAGACATGTGATCAATGAAAAGCATGAAAATCGTGATGCGCCAAAGAGGCTCATCGATGATGAGTTGCAAAAGGAATTAGAGAAGGTCAAGCATATTACACCAGGGAACCATCCTGATAATGGTAGCATGAAAAGGAAGCGTGGGATGGCAGAAGAGAGATTATTGTTTACCCATAGGTCCACTTTGTGGGACTTGGAGTATTGGAAATATTTGGATATGCGGCATAGTCTTGATGTGATGCACATCGAGAAAAATATATGTGACAACATTATCGGCACACTTCTTAATATTGAAGGCAAGACGAAAAATACCTTAAAATCTAGGATTGATTAACACACCTGGGTATCAGATCCAATTTGCTGGCGAATGTTGATGGTCCATCACGGGATATGGCACCAGTTGTGTACGTCCTGGACAAGGTAAACAGAAAAGAATTCTGCAAGGTCCTGTCGCGTGTGAGATTCCTACATGGATTTGCTTCCAACACTGTGCATGTCGGGGTACACAAACAAGGGTGCATGTTTCCCCTGACTTGTGCACGGGCGGCAAGCCTACTCCATGATAGCGCCAAGCATCCAAGACAAGGCCAAGCATAAGAGATAGCTCTTTGAGGAATCAAAGGGCGGATCAAGAAGACCAAGACAAGCCAAAGGAGTAAGATATCACTAAGGAAAAACCTCCCTTGCCGGGCAGGCGAGCCCGGTCAGGTCGAGGCTGCACCGAAGACAAGTCTCAAGATTCCCCCAACAGGCTTGCCGGGGACGCCGGGGACGCCAACCCTGCCAAGGCACCACCGCTCCACAGCACAGCGACTTAGGTCACTTATCAGTGCGGTGTCGAGCCCCCAAGTGATTAAGTGGTTGTCCTCTGGCATGTGGCAACCATTTGAGAAGAAGATCCACCCTGCATGACACCCTTCCTGAGGTGTGTCAGGCAGGCAGGGCAAGACACAGCTAAAGTAGCACGGCAAGGCTTGCCGGGCTACTCCCACGACGTGATACTAAGCGGTGCATTTAATTGGCGTTGTCCTGTCTGCAGATTTAGGTATGATAGCACTGTTTTCTATCTGATCATTGCATAATGACCACTTTGCCATTGTGATGACCCCTTGACCTATAAAAGGAGGACCGAGGCAACCTTAGAAAGGATTCGGACCCTTGTACACACATACGCGTGTAGCTGCCCTCGTCCCAAGGCGACCTTTTCGGGCTTGAATGATGCGTTTCCACTATGGTCCCCTCATCAATCCACAAAAGTAGGAGTAGGGTTTTATGTCGCGCGGCGTCCCGAACCTTGGTAAAAACTGCCTGAGTCATCGCTATTGTCTTGTTCTACAGCCTCCGCTCTTTGTGCAACGTGCCCCTCCCCCTTGCGAAACCACAAAGGGGCTGATGGTCCCATAGGTGATCGTGTTATGCCACGACTTCTTTGGCACGCCAGGTAGGGGGCGCTTGCACGAACCGGAGGTTGTGAGCAGTGCGTCAATCTTCATCATCGTCTTCTTCATTGACAGCTTTATCATCCATGACGCCCAAGAAATAATTCGACGTAGAAGCTCGGGAAAGAAGCGACACCTCTCCTTCACCCGACCTGTCTAGTTTCCGTCATCTGTCTCCGTTGTGGCTACGGTAGCGGCGAGAGCAAGGGATGGCGGCAGCGTGACAGCCCCGAGCAGTTAGGCAGCATGGTCACCATGCGAGCCTGGTTAAAAAAGGGGGGACAAGGTGATAAGGTACATGGTTTCTCTCTCCGCCACTTTCACTTGTCGACAATCGAGCTACACTGGGTTCTAGCATTGTCCACATCAATGAGCCTACACGAAACTCAGTTCAGCATTTGCCCTGCTAAGGGAGAATCCTAAGTAGAACGCCAGTGTGAATCCGGTGATTGACGCCCCAGTAGGCATGCTCCGGCAAGGCCGTCCGCGTCAGCGTGACTTTTGTGCCAACCGTTATGAGATCGTCAAGAGTATAAAGGGAAGGGGAGAGAAACCGGCCCTACCTTACATCATGTTTTCGTCACCCGCAAGAGATCTGCGATCCCCTCCGGCCCTTGCCGGGGATCCGGAAACGACAAACAGAATGTCATTCTCCCAAGGCACCCAGACATGGAGAATGATTGTGGTAGAAAAAGAAGAGAAACATGGACAAAAGCTAAGTCAACTTGTCTGATTGATTTTCTCTCCAGAGTTTGCATTTTTTATCCCTCGGACAATCAATGCTTTTCGTATGGTTAGATCTTTTATGTGTAATGGTACCTTGTTATCGTTTTCTGCGCCCCCGCTTCGTTTCGAGCCTACTCAACGAAGTAGACGGTTGCGCCAAAGACTCCTAAGGAAAAACCTGCCGGGACGTGCACTTGCCAGCTGAATGCTAAGGTCCCACCCCTCACAGCAATCGCGGTAGCATGCTACCGGCGGGCAACCAAAATGCACAAAAAGAGAACTAACCATACGAACATCCATGGATAAAACGCAAGAGGGATGGCATGCACATGAGAATTAATTAAAACATCAGTTCAGTACGAACAAAAGTAGTATGAGATCTAACACAAGCCATGCATAATGTTTTGTTATAGGACAGCACGATAGCACCAATGATTCAAGGCCATGCTTGACGGCCTTATGGAGCCCTGGGGACGGAGAGGACCTTGTCGGCGAAGGGGGTAGCCTTCTCCTCGGCAGCAAAAACATCCACACCTACTAGAAACTTCCTAAATCCATCGATGAGGTTGAGGTCCGGGTGGCGGTAGGCGATGTTACTCAGGACCATGAAGAGGGAGTTGCGGGCGAGCTTCCGGGATTCACATGTGAAACATGCGGGTCTTCCTTGTTCACGTGACTTCAGCTTCTCAATCAGTTCATTGAAGAAGACCCTTAGCTTGACACTTGGGACCTCATGCCTTCCAACCGAGAAGACTGGTCCCTCCATGCCCATCGTTGCAACCTGGGCAGTGAGACGCTCGGCGATGTCCACTAGGCTCTTGATGCAAAGATCGACATGCTCAGATTGGTTCTCCAGCTTGTCCTCTGCATCCTTTTGGAGGGTTCTCATGTTCTCCAAGTCCTTCATCAGCTGCTTCCCGCGAGAGCCGGCAGACTCGGTCGTGCTTTCCAGAGTGCTAATCCTTGCCTTCATGTCTGTAATGCTGCCATTGGTAGTATCAAGGTCCTGGCTCTTGGAGGAGAGTTATGTTTGCACCTCTTTTAGTAAGATCTCTGCCTTTTGTGCTTCCTCCTTGAGAGCCGCAGTTTCCTTGGTGCTCCCGGCAAGCTCCTCCGTCAGTTTGGCCACCTGTTGGTCGAGGTCAGCTTTGGCAACGGATGCAGCAGCAAGGTCATCGGCAATCTTCTTCAGCTGAGCAGCGAAATCGGTAGAGAGCATGTCAAGGGCCGCCTTGTGCTTGTCATCCAGCTCCTTGGTGCATTGCTGGACCAGGGCCTCCAGTTCCTCATCCTTACTGCGAAGGGCGGCCTCGAAGTTCTCTTCCCGGGACGAGATGCTTTTCTCGTTGGCATCCAAGAGTGTTATGCGCTTAGCCAGGCGAACCTCCCGGGCAGTGACGTCCTCCTGCGCCATGGATATCATCTCCTGTTGCTGCAAAAGGACTTGGAACTTCTTGCCGTGCCACTCGTAGCTCGCTACCCTTGTCCCTCAACTTCTGGTGCTTGCTGCTGGCAGAATTGCGTTGCTCCTTGAGTGCCTGCCATTTATGGCCGTATCGATTCTGCATTTCCTTGATGCCCGTTGCCACGGATTCTAGGAAGGATAGATCCATGACTGCATCAACAGAGTCATCGGTTTCTCCAACATGCTGGGACAAGGGCGCCATGATGCGCCGGATCTCTTCATCGATCTTCGCGCTTGCTGCCGCTGAAGAACTAGGGGTTCCGAGACCAGGTTAGGCAAGCACTAGAGCCAATTGACTTGAAGCTGGCTACGAGGTCCCAGCTGAGGTGCCAAATGAGGAAAGAGGGTTCATGGTTTGGAGGGGGACTTTCTCCTCAACCATCACCCCGACCCTGGCATGCTGCCAGAGGTTTTCTCTGTTTCCTTCGGGGGCTCCTGTATACCCCCGACAGCGTGTTATTGCCCCTCTATGGCAGCAGTCTTGGCAGCCTCCTCTGCAGCATCTTTTCCCATGCTGGCCACCTCCTCCAACAACTCAGGATCCTCGGTCAATGGTACTGCGAGCAAAAGCAACAAGCGATAATGAGGAGGCAGAAGCATTGAAGCACCAGGAACTCAAAAGAAGAGAAGGAATTACCGGGGGTTGTTTGTCGTGGGAGGTCGTTAGTCTCTCCGGCAACAGCGGTTGTCGGGACATGGGTGCCGCCTCCTTCCTTAGTAACCACGGCGTCAACCTGGGCGGACCCTTCCATGGGAGCCCTCGCCAAGGGCTCCTCAGCCTGATCAGCAGATGGAAGGGGCCCCTCCTGGAAGGCCTCGCCCTGAATGGTCTACCCCTCTTCTTTGGTTGGGGAAGTGGGAGACTCTTCTGCAGCACTCTTGGTGGGAGGAACTAGTCATGTGCCTTCGTGCTGGGGGTTGGGCTGGGGCTCATCGCTGGATCATGCGTGCTACTTCCCGACAAGCCTGTGCCTTCCGGGGACCCAGCAGATCTACGCACCTGAGCCGTTTGGTCTGGTGGATGAGGGTCGCCTCTTCCTCCTTCTCTTCCCTATCAGGAGCATCAAACAAAATTAAACCAACAAGCCAACAAAACACGTGAGACTACAACAAAAGAAGAAATTGATCTCCTTACTCTGAGTCAATGAGCATGGAGCTCAGCGCAAACTCCATGGGCGGAGAAGGTGCCCTGGTCCTCTTCAAGGCTAGGGGCAGTGCTTCCCGGCAACTTCAAGCCCTGTTGGGGCACGGGGTGCTCCGACAAGGATGAGCTGCTCGAGGAGCTCGAGTCTGACTGGGAGCTGGAGTCACCTTCCATGACCGAACATTGTTTGGCGGACGGGGTCTTAGACTCGGAGAGGCAAGAAGAATGGCGATGCACCACGTTCATCCCGTCGCCTTTGGAGGTGATCTTCCTCACCTTCTTGGTAGGCCCAGGGGCTGGGGCTGCTGCTCCCCGGCAGGTCCGCCTGTGAGGACGGAGTTCCAAGACCAGGTCTGGGGCCTGGGGATCAGCATCAAGCCACTCTTCCCCGGGTTGTTCCACCTCATCGGCATCGTCCCCTTGTTGGGCTTCCGATGTCGCTGCGTATAACGCCTTGATCCATTCAGGCTCGCCCTCGGCAAGCTCATCCCCGGCAGGCTCATCCTTGTTAACCTCTTTCGTGGGTCACCCCTCGCTCCTACCATGGGAAGATCTCTCACCTTCAGCTTCCTCCTCCCCCTTCCAGGGCCTTGTTTTCCCAGCATCCCGAAGCGCTTTATCTTACTCAATCCGCTTCTCGATGAATGCCGCCTCCGCCTTGGAAGTGTGCTTGAACATGTCAGTCTCCACCCTGGTGGCCCTTTCCTCCAGACCGGAGAACCACTTGACCTCATCATTGTCGGTGTTAAAACCGGCGGATCTCGGGTAGGGGGTCCCGATCTATGCGTCTTAGGCTGATGGTAACAGGAGGCAAGGGACACAATGTTTACCCAGGTTCGGGCCCTCTCGATGGAGGTAAAACCCTACTTCCTGCTTGATTGATATTGATGATATGAGTAGTACAAGAGTAGATCTACCACGAGATCGTAGAGGCTAAACCCTAGAAGCTAGCCTATGATGATTATGATTGTGATCGTGATCGGCCTTCTAAGGACCAACCTCTCCGGTTTATATAGACACCGGAGAGGGCTAGGGTTTACACGGAGTCGGTTACAAGGAAGAAAATACCATATCCGGATCACCAAGCTTATCTTCCACGCCAAGGAGAGTCCCATCCGGACATAGAACGGAGTCTTGAGTCTTGTATCTTCACGCTCCAATAGTCCGGACAAAGTATAGAGTCCGGCTGTCCGGATACCCCCTAATCTAGGACTCCCTCAATAGCCCATGAACCAAGCTTCAATGACGATGAGTCCGGCACGCAGTCTTGTCTTCGGCATTGCAAGGCGGGTTCCATCTCCGAATACTCCAAAGTAATTATCGAGCACTTAGACCGTGTCCAGATCTGCAAGATGATCTTCACATACCACCGTAGGGAGCATAGCCTAAATCTGATCCGGTGGCAATCTTCGTACGTCGTGCCCTTGCATCATGGCTTGGCCCAACACGAACCGGTGTTCCTTGGCCCACCTCGACTCACGCTGCGAGGCGGTTTTATTGGCACGCCCTGCCGAAGCAGAGATCGTGTTCCCCTTATTACGGGATCTTCCATCAATACGGGCGTGTGCAACCCCACGACGACTATTGGCATGACTCCGTGTGTTTTTGTATAAGTCTCAAGCGGTCACGTTGAGGACTCTTGATATTCACCCCCCTTATAAAGGGGCCGAGGCCTATGCCTCTTTTCCACCACCCTTGCGCCTTTTCGCGTCTCGAGTTCTAACACCCGAGACCCAAGCTCAAACACCCCAGATCCTCCAATACGTCCGGATCCAACCCTCAAGGCCGGTGGGTGGCCTCCTCGATCAAAGAGGAGGACGTTGTGAGGATTAGGGAGGTCGGATATCTAACTGCCGACATCCAGCACAGGCTTCCTGCTCCAGGGCAGGTCATCCCGAATCCCGAGCCTAATGAGAGCGTCATATTTATTCCTCACTTCCTCCGCGGCTTGGGCCTCACCCTTGATCCTTTTGTGAGGGGGCTCATGTTCTATTACGGGTTAGATTTTCACGATCTAGCCCCAGACGCTATCCTCCATATCTCGTTGTTCATCATTGTGTGCGAGGCTTTTCTCCACGTCACTCCACACTTCGGCTTATGGCTCAAGACCTTCAATGTGAAGCCGAAGATGATCGAGGGGCAACATGCGGAGTGCGGAGGTGCCATAATAAGAAGGAACGCCGATGCCCCATGGCCCGAGGGTTCTTTCCCAGAAGTATCTGATGTGTGGCAGCGGAGGTGCTTTTATGTCACGGCTCCCAGAGGCACAAAGTGGGTGGCCGCCCCCGACTTCCGCTCGGGCCCTCCATCACAACTGGCATCATGGACCGACGTAGGACGGAATTGGGGGCCGCTAGTGATGTACCAATACTGCAGAGCCGTATCCGGGAGCTTCTTGAGAGGGGCATTAACCTTGTCAGCATAATTCAAGTAATGCTTATCCGACGGATGCTGCTGTGCAAACGCCGGCCTCTCCGGATGTCAGAGTTCAATCCAGAGGGTCCGTGGACTATTAAGCACTTCTTCGGCCTAAACCTCAAAGGGATGTGAAAATTATTCTTCGGACCACAAGTAAACTGTCCGGACACCACCGAGGATGCGGGCCTAAGCTGCAATCGCCTAGATACCCAAGTAAGTAACCTTGACACCGTACACTTCGTTTATATTTGTCATAGTCATTATTCTGAAAATCCTCCGTGGCGAGGAATGGCTCAGCAAGGCGGAGAGAATTAGGTGTCCGGTGCCACTTCCCGATGGCTTGCCTAGTCCAACCATTGCCAAGATGCTTGACCGGGTGCTCAGCAAAATACCCTCAGGGAAAGACGAAGGGAAGAACAGAGAAGCCGAACTTCACACACTGCGCATCCAAACCGGGGGAATTGCTACCTCCCCTGAGGAGGATAGTCAGGAAGGGGAGTCTAAAGCCTCCTCCCCGCGTGGGAAGAAGAGGGCCGCCTCCGAAGACTTGGAGTCGGAGATGCCCAAGCAGGGGAAAAAGGTATCACCAGGGGCTCTGCCCCGACGGACACCCTCACCGCGTCATGCCCACCAACGGGCCAGCCCTCCACCGAGCTGTAAGTTAACCGTAAATTCGAAGGTACTACTTTTCTCTGAGTACACTAACCAGGATCTATTCTTTGCAGTCTAGCTAGCAGCTCTTCTCAACAGAGTTCGTCTTCGGGGGATCTTCCTCCGGAGATGATGGAGAGCGAGACCCCACCAGCCTCTCCGTCTCATGAGGTGGGCGACATCGAGGTGTCATCACGGAGGAGTCCGGATTTGCCGAAGCCAGAAGCTAATCCGTCAGCCGCCCTGAGCCCGGAGCGTTCGGCTCCCACGGGGGGCGATGAGAAGGGTCCTACACAGTTCGGTGTCCGGCCGGACATACTGACGGGCGTTCTGGAGCGAGCTGCACTCTCGGAGGAGCACCACTCATTAATGAGCACGGTGCTCAGGAAGATTTCATCCACCACAAGCGGTTTGAATGAAGCATTTATGAGCTTGCTCAGGGGATTTGAGGTATGTAGTGAAAAATACACAATTTTTTGGCTGTGAGGCATGCGCTAGGTGTGCTCCATATGGATAGTAGCCCCTGAGACTCTGGTTGCCCGCCCTAGGCGGCAAACGGAGGATCATATTGTGTAAGTAATGATTGCATTGTACATATGCGCAGGTATCTAAGGATCCGGCAGCCGACCAGTCCGTTGAAGTTGCCGAACTAAGGAGGCAGATTGGATCTATTGATGCTGATATCACACTGGTGAACGAGCGGCTAAACGAGTCACAAGGTATGTGCTCTGCTTTCCTTATTATGTTGTATAGGAAAATATGAGAGGGGCATAATATTAATGCGACATTCATGGATTGCAGACGGTGCTGCTGCCGTGGAAGCCCTGAGGGCAGAACTTGCCCAGGCCAAGGAACAAGCTCGGGCTAGCAATGCGGCTGCCCTAAAGGTGGCCGAAGAGTGGAGAGCCGAACAGGGTGCTCATCGCCGAAGCGAAGACAAGATAGCCGAAATGGCTGTTGAGTATAAAAACGCCGCCGACCGGTATGAGCTCCTTGAAAAGGAGAATCAGGTTAATTCCGCTGACCTGAATAAGGCACTTAATGCGGCCAAGGAGATGCGGACCGAAATCAGGGAAGTGCGGGAGGAGCTTCGACATGCCGGAAAAATCACGGTTGGGAGCCCCTACTTGTTGCGGATGAAGTTTTTGGATCCGAAGTATGCTCTCCTGGATCGACGCTGGAGTCCTGCAGATGCTTATGCGGACTTGGCGAAGAGTACAGCTGATGCCGCCAAGTTTTTCGAGGATCAAGGTGATAAAGAAGTGGAGAAGTTGTTCTGGTTCCAATTCAATGCTCTCGCGCGTCCATTGCCGTTGAGTGAGAATATGGCTGCTTTGGCAGAGCTTCATAGGTTGTCCGGGCTTGCCATGCGGTCTGTAATAGACCATCTTTGGTCGAGGGGGCGTAAGCCGGACAGTTATTTCGGTTTGGTGCAACAATTCCTCGGTGCCGTATCTCAGATCGATGCCATGAGGAGGTCGGCGTGTATAGAGGGTGCACGGATGGCACTTGCCCATGTTAAAGCATATTGGACAGATATGGAGGCCACCATCATTGCGACCCAGAATCCGGCGGGAGGCCAGGATCCGGCCAAGCACAACTTGGAGCAAGTAACAGAAGGTGCTCGCTTAATAGAGGCTCGGTGCTCGAAGAATGTCATGTTCGAGTGACAAGTCGCTTCATTGTAAAAATGATGTAATTTTGATTATGAGGCTATATTTATACTTTGTGCCTGAAAGTATTATTGTGCCTCCTGTGCGGCCGTTTTTATGTATACGTGTAATTCTGAAAGTTAGCAGTCATTGGCTTCAGCCCCCACGCATACAATGTGGGGGTGTTTGCAAAAAATATGCATAATCACACTTGATCCAATGTCTTGGTCCATTAAGGAGGTGATCACACGTCGAACTAGGCAACCAGACTATATAGCTGTAACACTTTCACTTGGCCATAGGAGTTTGACGGTGTGGCTACTATGTAGCCTCTAGTACTTTTGCGTGCATCCGAATATGGGCGCATGTCTACATGACCGGGAAACGACCCTTTGTTAATGCAGAGGAATCCTACAGATTCCGGTAAGTCTTCGAGTGGTTGAACAGTCTCTCGCTGTATCATGACAGTCAGTTTTCGGCTTTCTCTACTGAGGTGCTCATCCGGAATAACCAGGGCACAATCATAGTAGTTCTCCTTTGGCCGCCTTAGCCGATAAGAACGAAACGTAAGGCGGCAAACCCAGGAGCCGGGCAAACCCAACATTTGACCAAAGACATGATTCGGAGCTTATGCATATAAGGCCAAACTCGTGACACCGAACACTCCCGAAGGTATTCGGACTTTATAACGTAAAATGGGCTGAAAACGCCCTTTCATTATGAACCCTGTATTTCCAGGTACGTGCATTAGTCTGTCGTGGCGAAAAGCCAATAACGGCAGTACCCTCTGTGGGTATAGTACCCATGGGATATGTAAGCAACAAGAGGCAATAAAAAAGGTTTGCACAGGGGCTTAATCTAAAAAGAAACCTTTGAGCGGGGCCCTGCTACACGTCTGCGCCTTTGTCTCCGTTGTGCCGTATCCTGGAAGGGTATCACACAAATGTTGTCTGTAAAAAGAAAAACTCATGTAGAAGAGCATAACGTGAGCGTGCGATGGATAGTAGAAGTGTAAAACATTGGCCTGTAAATAAGGTCAGGGCAACATTGGGGCTTTATTAAATATTTATAGCCCCTGGTGTCCTCTATGGGATTTACATATACGGCGCTCTAGTTTATTTTTATCCGGGCTGCCGGACTCGTCTAACCATGTTCGTGGTCTTAATGACCAGTCATGCTTTCTGGTATTGGAGGCTGCTGGAGCCGTCGCGTATTCCTTCGCGCGTGAAGAGCGCTCTTTGTTTCCGATAACGGTGATAACGCCACGTGGACCAGGCATCTTGAGTGTAAGGTAGGCATAATGCGGTACTACGTTGAAGCGGGCGAAGGCCGTTCTCCCAAGCAATGCGTGATAGCCACCTTGGAAGGGGCCGATGGTGAAGAGTAGTTCCTCGCTTCTAGAGTTGCCTGGGGAGCCGAATGTTACCTCCAGTACAATGGAGCCCCTGCCGCAAGCTTCGGCGCCTAGTATCACCCCTTCAAAGGTGGTGTTGCTTTGGCTAATTCTGGATGAGTCTATCCCCATCCTGCGGATAGTGTCCTAGTATATTAAATTGAGACTACTGCCGCCGTCCATGAGGACGCGAGTAAGATGGTATCCGTCGATTATTGGGTCCAGCACCAAGGCATCTGATCCTTCGCGCCAGATACTAGTCAGGCAGTCCGTGTGATCGAAAGTGATCGGACAAGCCGACCAGTGGTTAGGTGTGGGTACGACGGGATCTATAGCGTATGCGTCTCTGAGCATGCATTCGTGCCTTCTTGTGGGTGTGAGTCGCGTGGGTCATGTTTACTGTTTTTACCTCTAGTGGGAATTTTTTTTGTCCCCCAGTGTTCGGCTGGCGAGGCTCATCCTCGTCTTCACTTGGTGTTTCCCTTCCCTTGTGTTCGGCATTTAATTTGTCGGCCTGCTTGAAGACCCAGCATTCTCTGTGAGTGTGGTTCACAGGTTTGTCGGGGGTGCCATGAATTTGGCATAGTCTGTCCAGGACTCTGTTCAGACCGGGCGGTCCTTCTTTGCTGCCTTTAACTGGCTTCTTTCGATGACCGGGTCGAGAGCCCCTGAATCCGGCGTTGACCGTTGTGTTGTCCGGGCTCTCTTCCTTGTTTTGATGTTTGTTTTTATTGAACTGTGGCTTCCCGTTACCATCCCTTATTTCGGATGTGCTTGGCTCGCTGGTGCCTTTATGGGCCAACCAGCTATCTTCACCCGCGCAAAGGCGGGTCATAAGGCTTCTTAAGGCTGCCATTGTCCTTGGCTTTTCTTGGCCGAGGTGTCTGGCAAGCCACTCATCTCGGATGCTATGTTTGAACGCCGCTAAGGCCTCGGCATCCGGACAATCGACAATTTGATTCTTCTTAGTGAGGAATCTGTTCCCAAGCTTGTGGGTGGACTCTCCGAGCTGTTGGATTATGTGACTTAAATCGTCCGCATCCAGAGGCCGGACATAAGTCCCTTGAAAATTGGCCCTGAAAGTGTCCTCGAGTTCCTCCCAACTTCCGGTTTAGTTTTCGGGGAGGCCTTTCAACCAGTGTCGAGCTGGCCCCTTCAGCTTGAGGGGGAGGTATTTGATGGCGTGGAGGTCATCCCCACGAGCCATGTGTATATGCAGGATAAAATCCTCGATCCAGACCCCTGGGTCTGTCGTTCTGTCGTATGCCTCTATGTTCACAGGTTTGAAACCCTGTGGGAATTCATGGTCCAGTACTTCTTCGGTGAAGCACAGGGGTGAGCAGCCCCTCTGTGTCTGGACGTGCTGTGGCATGCCGTCGGCTGTTGTTGTGTCCGGTGTTAATTCCTAACTGGTATCCGATCGGTATGATCGTTTTGGTGACCATAGTCCCGTGCCAGGGTGTGTCCTCTTGATTCATGGATGGCCCGAGCCGCGCCGGCTTTCTTATCCAGGAGCTCGTGTAAATCGTGCGCGGCATCGGTAGCTGCTCTTTTGCGGTTATGAAGTGGTTCATCCGGCCTCCTGGCCGTGTTGTTCTTTGGTGGAACGGCCTCGTCGTCGAATTTTGGCAGTAGCTTGCGTTTTGGATAGCTCTTTGTATGGTGGTCGTCTCCGTACTTTTCTTCAGTGTCTAGCACTTTATTCCATCTGTGATTGAGCATTTCCTGTGCGGCCTTTAGCCGTTGCTTCTGCTTCTTTAGACTTCTCGCAGTGGCCATAAGCCTTCTGTGGAGGTTATCTTGTTCCAAGCGTGTTTCTGGGATGATGAATGCATCGTCATCCGGACTATGTTCTTGTCCCGAGGCGGTTTGGTAACTCGTCCATCCGGATCATTGTGATCGGGCGTCTGCTCCGAACTATGTTTGGCATGACCTGGCTCCTCCTGCTCCATCGCTGGGTCCATATGGTCATTGTTGCCTTCGGAGTTGACTGGGGTGTCGATCTTTCTGGCGCTCTTGTCGCTATTTTTACTGTTGCTGGTCTTGGAACGGCATCTGCGCCGTCATTTTAGCTTTTGCCCGGGGGTTTTATCTTCCGGATTGTCGCCATCGTCCTCCTTAGGCATGTCCACCATGTATATGTTGTATGACGGGGTGGCCGTCCACCGCCTCATGCCCGGTGGTTCCTGTTCTTCTCCTGCATCGTCATTCATACCGTTGATGTCTTCGGAGTCGAAGTCAAGCACGTCGGTTAAATCATCGGTCGTGGCAACAAAGTGGGTGGTGGGTGGGCAACGAACTCCTTCGTCGCCTGCTTCCCACTCGAGCCAGACATAGTTCGGCTGAGAGTCTCCTGACAAAGAGAGAGACTTCAATGAGTTCAGCACGTCGCCAAAGGGCGAGTGCTGGAAGATGTCCGCTGCGGTGAACTCCATTACAGGAGCCCAACCAGGTTTGGCGGGCTCAGGAGAGCGCGCACTGGAACCTACAGCCAGATACGAGTCCGGGGGTCCGGTGTCACAGGCTTCTTTGGGGGTGAGGCCTGTGTTTGGCTCTACCGCCAATGGGTGTGCAGCCTGCGGGGCCGGGTCTATCCACCCGTCCTCGGGCGATGCAATCTGCTCCGGATTTAGGTCCGGGGCTCCTGCGGGGGCAACATCCCGAGCGTTGTCCGACAGCAGGTCTAAGCTGTGCTCATCGTGATTGTCCGGCGCTCCTGGCATGGGCCCGAGCCCGTCGAAGATCAAGTCTCCACGGATATCGGCCGTGTAGTTCAGGTTTCCAAACCTGACCTGGTCGCCAGGGGCGTAACTATCGATCTGCTCCAGTAGGCCAAGCGAATCGGCCCGCACTGCAAAGCCGCCGAACACGAAGATCTGTCCAGGGAGAAAAGTCTCACCCTAGACCGTGTTGTTGACGATGATTGAAGGAGCCATAGAACCTTGCAATGACGACATAGAGGAACTCTCAGTGAAAGCACCATTGTCGGTGTCGAAACTGGCAAATCTCGGATAGGGGGTCCCGATCTGTGCGTCTTAGCCTGATGGTAACAGGAGGCAAGGGACACAATGTTTACCCAGGTTCGGGCCCTCTCGATGGAGGTAAAACCCTACTTCTTGCTTGATTGACATTGATGATATGAGTAGTACAAGAGTAGATCTATCACGAGATTGTAGAGGCTAAACCCTAGAAGCTAGCCTATGATGATTATGATTGTGATCGTGATCGGCCTTCTAAGGACCAACCTCTCCGGTTTATAAAGACACCGGAGAGGGCTAGGGTTTACACGGAGTCGGTTACAAGGAAGAAAATATCATATCCGGATCGCCAAGCTTGTCTTCCACGCCAAGGAGAGTCCCATCCGGACACGGGACGGAGTCTTGAGTCTTGTATCTTCACGCTCCAATAGTCCGGACAAAGTATAGAGTCCGGCTGTCTGGATACCCCCTAATCCAGGACTCCCTCAATCATCAATGTTGGGTACTTGCCAAGCGCTCGCAACTCCATAAGCATTGCAGTCTGGCATCCATTTCAGAATCTGGTCCCAGGTGGAATTAATGTTCAACGGGACAGCTACTGCCAGTAATTTGAACGGCCCAAGGCTGTCGAACAGTTGTTCGCACAACCAGCCATGGCCATAGACCTTCAAGTTGTTGGCCAAGCCTAGGTATAGTTGCATCCTGTCTCCGGCTTCCCCATATAGCTAGGCAAACTTGTCCCTCTTCTACAGTGGCGCAATACAGCGTCGGAGGAAATCGGCTCCCACTTGTTCAATGGTTAACCCGACAGCCTTCAGACGGGTGATCATGTTCAGTGTCAGGCGGAGCCTGTCGTCAATGAGACCAAATTCCCTCCAGTCGTTGCCGTGCATAATGCATTCCTTCCACGCCTGGCAATACTCTGGGGCTCTTCGTCCTGGATTCAACACCAATCTGCCTGCCATTCCTCCCATCTGTCGCGCTGCTGACCGGGAAGGTAATCCCAACTTTCCCTTACCACCCTAGGGATCCATCTTACATTCCCCAAGCGGTGAACCTTGCTTTCCACATGTGGAATGAAGAAGTGTCAGAACAGATCTATGTTGGGGGTGACTCCGACAAAGTTCTTGCACAAGTGGGCAAAAATCGCTATACACACCTTTGCATTTGGCGTGAAGTCCAGGAGGTGAAAACCATACATCAACATCATCGCCTCAAAGAAATCAGAGAATGGGGGGCAGAGACCACAAAAGAAGTACGCACAGAAAAACCGATATGAATTTGGCGGATCTTCTTCTCCTTTTGGCAAGACCACGGGTGTCCCATGCCCTTTTGGAACTGCCGTCGCCCACATATATCCATACCTTGCCACCAAGGTGCTTTCATCCAAGCCCAATGGGAAGAAGACCACGTCTCCCCGCCATTTCTTGTCCAACTCCACCGCTCTTTTCTTGTTCCCCTCCGTGGCTACTGTCTTCTGGCGGCCGCCCACTTTCCCTTGTCAGTAGCAGTCTTCTTCCCCATCTTTTCGGGCAATGGAGGAATGTGGGATCAGATGAGGCAATTGAGAACAGGAATGGGCGCGGAGAAACTGTGTGGCTTGAGGAAGCAGATGATGGATGGTGAAATGCGTGCAAATGAGCCGCACCACTTTGCGTCTTTCCTCTTTATGGGGAACAAGCGTGGGAGGATGGCTCTTCACTACTTTCTCTCAGAAAGTTATCGTTTTACATTAACTGCTACAGTCTCACGACCCCACGACATGCGATAATTATGCGGACTGGACATTGGACTACTAGTCATCATGACAAACCACTGCATGCGCAGCGTTCCCTCAACACGTGTCCGTCCATTGTTTGGGGCCTAACCCAACGTGCCCGGCGACACATATGGCTCAGGCCCGGGGGCTTCTGTCGGGGTACACAACCAGGGGTGTATGTTTCCCCTGACTTTTGCACGGACGGCAAGCCTCCTCCATGATAGTGCCAAGCATCCAAGACAAGGCCAAGCAGAAGAGATAGCTCTTTGAGGAATCAAAGGGCGGACCAAGAAGACCAACACAAACCAAAGGAGCAATATATCACTAAGGAAAAACCTCCCTTGTCGGGCAGGCGATCCCGGTCAGGTCGAGGCTGCACCGAAAATAAGTCTCAAGACTCCCCCGGCAGGCTTGCCGGGGATGCCGGGGACACCAAACCCGCCAAGGCACCACCGCTCCACCGCACAGCTACTCGGGTCACTTATTAGTGTGGTGTCGAGCCCCCAAGTGATTAAGTGGCTGCCTCTGGCACGTGGCAGCCATTTGAGAAGAAGATTCACCCTGCATGACACCTGTCCTGAGGCATGTCAGGCTGGCAGGGCGAGAGATAGCCAAAGTAGCGCGTCAAGGCTTGCCGGGCTACTCCCACTACGTGAAAACTAAGTGGTGCATTTAATGTGCCATGTCCTATCCATAGAGTTAGGTATGATAGCACTGTTTGCTATCCGATCATTGCATAATGACCACTTTGCCATTGTTGTGACCCCTTGACCTATAAAAGGAGGACCGAGGCAACCTTAGAAAGCATTTGGACCCTTGTACACTCATACGCGCGTAGCTGCCCTCGTCCCAAGGCGACCTTGTCGGGCTTGAGCGATGCGTTCCCACTATGGTCCCCCATCAATCCACAAAAGCAGGAGTAGGGTTTTACGCCTCGCGGCAGCCTGAACCTGGGTAAAAACTGCCTGAGTCGCCGCTGTCGTGCTGTTTTACAGCCTCCGCTCTTTGTGCAACGTGCACCTCCCCCTTTCCGAACCACAGAGGGGTTAATGGTCCCATAGGTGATTGTGTTATGCCATGACAACTTTGGCGCGCCAAGTAGGGGGAGGTGCTTGCGCGAACCCGAGGTTGTGAGCAGCGCGTCAGTCTTCATCATCGTCTTCTTCATCGACGGCTTCATCATCCATGACGCCCAAGAAAGAATTCGACGCAGCAGCTCGGGAAAGAAGCGACACCTCTCCTTCACCCGACCTGTCCAGTTTCCGTCATCTGTCTCCACTGCGGCTGCGGTAGCGGTGAGAGCAAGGAATGGCGGCACCGTGACGGCCTCGTGTAGTTAGGCAGCATGGTCATCATGCGAGCCCTAGTTGAAAAGGGGGGGGAGAATGTGATTGTGGATTTGGTTGTTCATCTACCTGATGAGGCACTACTTAGAGGTCTAGTACAGTATGGCTGGATGTGCCCTATTGAAAGGCGGCATGTCACTTTCAAGGGCTATGTTAGGAACAGAGCTAGACCTGAGGGTTCCATTGCATAGGCCTACATTGCTAGAGAAGCATTGACATTCTGCTCAAAATACATTGAAACAGGTGTCAGTGTCTTGGGAACCAGGGTAGCCAGACTTGCCTACCTGCGGCCCCGGTGTGGCTCCCTCGATGGCCTGGTACGACCCAGCTACAAGGCCTCCAAGAAAAGATCCTTGCGAGGGCCCCAGCCTCACGAGGAGAACGACGCCAAGAGCTCTAGAGAGACGGCCTCCCCAAGCGGCCTCTCGAGGAGCGGAGATTTTTATGCAGGTACCCAGCCTCACGAGGCTGCGATGACGTGAGCCATGATGATCGTGGCCAGGCGGGCGCCAGCCGGTGCACATGACGTAGTTTCCCTTTCGATGCTAAGGGAGCAAGGACGAGCGCGGGTTCCTGAGGAATCGCCCAAAGGTTTCTTTTCTGGTGCTACAAGACCAACACCACGAGTTCAGCAGGACGGATGTCATCACCGAGCCCACCGCTACGTCACGACCAGAAGCTTTGCAGGCGAAGACCACCTTTCGTCAGGATTAGATGTACTTCTTGTCCCCTTTCAAGTTATCCGTTGTGGGATCCCTACCTGCCTAAGTTTTGAGGGAAGAGGACCGTTACCACTATAAATATAGGTTAGCCACCACCGTAGAGAGGGGTCGACCCAGATCATATCCCTTCCGCCCTCTCCACCATAGAGCTTGTGAGGTTGTTCTTCCATTGTACTTGTTCATCCTCGGCCCCTCGTGAGGCCAATCCACCACAAAGCAGGAGTAGGGTTTTACACCGCAAGGTGGCCCGAACCTGGGTAAACTATCATGTTCATCTTCTTCCACGCTTGAGTGTGTACCCGATGAGACTAGGCTGTAGGCGATGAGCTCAAGACTTGAGAGGTTGAGATCTTTGCACACGCCCTAGAGTTCGAACCTTCTTGGGTCTGCAGAGCCCTGAATCCGACATTTGGCACGCCAGATAGGGGCTTGTCGAAGCATCGCCTCTTCGCGGACCGTGCTCCGCTCTCACCTTGTTCCCATGGCGGACGCCTTTTCACCGACCTGGTCGTTGGGCATGTACGGGGGTGCCATGGGTCATCCGGCCTTCACCCCAGCCTATGCCGGGTGCAGTAGCCCGAGAAGTTTAGGCCAGCACTGTCCCCGCGATACGACGGTGCCGCAGACCCCGAGTAGTTCCTCCAGCCGTATGCACAGGCCATCCAGGCGGCGGGTGGTGACGACAAGGCCATGTAAAATTGGCTCCCCATGGCCCTCACAGAGACGCCACGCTCCTGGCTATACGGCCTCCCAGAAGCCTCGGTGTCCTCCTGGGAGGAGCTTTGTGGCCAATTCATTATGCGCTTCACAGTGTTGGCGCCCCACTCAGTTGCGTGCATCGTCGGCGGGTCACAAGCGCCTACCTCTGGCTGCTACGTCAAACAGCTCTTCTGTCGGGAAGGCGCTACACAGCCATAGCGAGAGGCTTCTCAAGACCTCAGGACGACCGAGGTTGGCATCACCTTCGATTTCGGAGACCACCCCAAGACCACGGCGGTTGCGGGTGCCCTTCCCATGCTATGCATGCCCACCATCAGCAACTTCGCCGTCACCAAGACCTTCATCGATGGAGGTGCCGGCCTGGATGTCCTCTCTGTAGAAACCTTCAACCATCTCTAGATGCCATACGACCAGCTCGCACCCACTAAGCCCTTCTTGGGGGTGCTCGAGGACTCGACCACCCCCTTGGGGCAAGTGCGCCTCCCCGTCACCTTCGGCACGCACGATAACTACCGCACCGAACCCATCAACTTCGACGTGGCCCGCATCAGACTTCCGTACAACGCCATCTTGAGGTATCTGGCCCTCGCCAAGTTCATGGCGGCAACCCACCTGGGCTACAACATCATCAAGATGCTCGGCAGCAGTGGCATCATCACGCTGGCCAGGGACATGAAAGACGCGGTCCAGGCCCTCAAGCTCGCTTACAAGGCTGCGGCGGCCTCATGCCCCGGTACCAGCGGCCCCCTAGGGGCTCCAGAGGTCACGCCCGCAAAGAAAATGCAGTTGTTTTCTCAGGACTGAGCCGAGATGAAGCAGGTGCAGGTCAACAGCGGGGGCTCGGGCCCCACATTCACCATAGGTGCGAGCCTCCCCCGGATCAGAAAGAGGCGTTGGCTGGCTTCCTGAGGGCCAACAAAGACGTATGTGGGAAGCATCTGAATTGGTTGGTGTCCCGAGGGAGGTGATCGAGCACCACCTAATGGTGTGCCCCGGCGCACGCCTGATGAAGCAGAAGGTGAGGCGTCAAGCATAAGAGAAGCAAACGTTCATCGTCCAGGAGGTCCGCAAGCTGCAAGATGCTAGTGTCATTCAGGAAGAACGGCACCCGGACTGGTTAGCAAACCCAGTGATCGTTCCTCAAAAATGAGGGAAGGAGCGCATGTGCGTCGACTTCACGAGTCTCAACAAAGCCTGCCCTCAGGACCCTTTCCGCTTCCGTGCATCGACCAGATCGTGGATTCCACTGCCAAATGCGATCTGCTATGCTTTTTGGATGCCTTCTTAGGGTATCATCAAATCAAGATGGCGGTGGAGGACGTCGAGAAAACATCCGTCATATCCCCGTGCGGCGTGTACTGCTACACCTGCATGCCCTTCGGGCTGAGAAATGTTGGGGCGACCTTCCAGCGGTTGATGCACATCCCACTCGGGTCGTAGCTAGGGAGAAACACGGAGGCGTATGTCGACGTCATCATGGTCAAGTCGCGGGAGGCAAGGACCCTGATCGAAGACCTGGAGGAGACGTTTGCCAACCTGCGCAAGGTGAACCTAAGGTTCAACCCAGAGAAGTGTGTGTTTGGCGTCCCGTCCGGCAAGCTGCTGGGTTTATTGGTATCACGTAGAGGGATCAAGGCTAACCCCGAGAAGGTCAAGGCAACAGAAAGGATGAGCCCACCTCAGACCCTCAAAGAGATGCAAAAGCTGGTGGGTTGCGTGATCTCCCTGGGGCGCTTCATTTCCAAGCTCAGCGAATGCGCCCTCCCTTTCTTCAAGTTGATGAAGAAAAAGGGTCCTTTCAAGTGGACCCCAGAAGCTGAAGTAGCCTTCGAAGACCTCAAGAGATACCTCACAAGCCCCGCCCGTCATGGTGGCGCCTCGTCCTCGTGAATCTCTAGTGCTCTGCTTGACGGCCAGCCCCCACTTGGCTAGCGCGGCGCTCGTGGCGGTCCGGGAGGAGCGCGCCGCCGCAGGTGCAAGGCAGGGTGATCAGTGGGAGGTGCATCAGCCTTTGCCTCCTCAGGACAACACTCCTGAGGAACTTGTCGCTCCAACAGCCTCCAAGGATCCCGAGTCCCTCACGCCGCACGCGGAGCAAGGAGCCATCGGTGCATCACCCCTCGTCGAACACCCGGTGTACTTCGTCGGCACTGTGTTACGGAATGCGTGTGCGTGCTACCCCATGCAGCAGAAGCTCCTGCTCGTGCTCCTCATCACCTTAAGGAAGCTGCATCATTATTTTCAAGGCCACCCTATCAAGGTCATCTCTGCATACCCCCTAGAGAAGGTGTTGTGCAGCCCCAACGCCACTTGAAGGGTTGTAGAGTGGAACATCGAGCTGCAGGCCTTCCAGTTGGAGTTCAGCACAACAAGGGGGCCCTCACTGATTTCGTGGCGGAATGGATGGACGCTCCTGGCCGAGGGTTGGATGAAGGCCGATCCCTCACGCCTGGTGATGAAGCGCCTGACAGTTGGGTCATGCACTTTGATGGTCATGCCGCTTGAAGGGCCCGGGGGCTGGAGTTGTGCTCATCTGACCAACTGAGGACAAGCTCTACTATGTCGTGCAACTTTGCATCCAGCGCGGTGAGAAGGTCTCCAACAACATTGCAGAGTACGAGGGATTGATTGCAGGACTCAGGGCCACGGCCGCCCTGGAAATCAAGCGCCTTACCATCAAGGGCGACTCCCAACTTCTCGTTAACTTCTCCAACAAAGAGTACAAACCGAAGGACGAACACATGGAGGCTTACATGGAAGAGGTACGTAAAACCGAAAAACGCTTCCTGGGATTGGAATTGCAGCACGTCCCGCGTAGCACGAAGAAGAAAGCAGACGGCATCGCCAAGAGGGCATCCCGCCATGAGCCTCAGAAGCCTGTCGTCTTCGAGGAGAGGCTCTTCAAGCCATCAGCAGCACCCTCGGCCACGGGCCAGGCATTGCTCAGGGAGGAGCTGCCATCGGCCCCGAGCTTCGCAGCCCTGGCTTGTGATTCCCGACCTCGGGAGCCCACCTACTCCTGGCACTGGAACCTCAGGCGGGCTGCTGGACCGAGGAGCTCAAGGCGTACCTGCTCTGCGGTGCCTTACCAGAGAAAGAGGAAGACGCAGAGCGCGTGGTCCGCCAGGCCAGTGGTTATTTCTTGCAGGACGGCGAGCTGTACCGGCGATGCCTCAACGACATCTCGTTGTGGTGCATATTGATAACCCACAAGTATAGGGGATTGTTTGTAGCCTTCTTTGATAAATAAGAGTGTCGAACCCAACGAGGAGCTAAAGGCAGAAGAAATATTCCCTCAAGTTCTATCAACCACCGATACAACTCTACGCACACTTGACGTTTGCTTTACCTAGAACAAGTATGAAACTATTTTGCAAGAATAAAACTATGAATAAAATGCAAGGTAGTAAAAGTGGATAGCTTTTGTCAACAAGAAAGTCATTTGTCCCTAGGCAATCGATAACAAGTACAGCGGTACATCATTCTTGTAATTTTATATGAGGGAGAGGCATGAGCTAACATACTTTCTCTACTTGGATCATATGCACTTATGATTGGAACTCTAGCAAGCATCTGCAACTAATAAAGATCATTAAGTTCGTGAAACCCAACCATAGCATTAAGTATCAAGTCCTCTTTACTCCCATATGCCATGACCCACTTATCCATGTTTAGGCTTCTGTCACCCCAACAACAGTGGCAATAAGCAAACCATGAACATATTGCAACACCCTACAGCGGGGGGGGGGCACGTTTGCGCGAGACGGAGGGCACCATAGGACAGCACCAAAAATAAAATATACAATCATACCAACCAAGATCACGATTAACCCATAGGACAAAACCGATCTACTCAAACATCATAGGATAATCATAGATCATTGGGAAATAATATATGGAGTTGAGCACCATGTTTAAGTAGAAATTACAGCAGAGAGAAGGGGTGTTACACTGTTGCATAGAGGGGGAGAAAGTTGGTGTTGACGGTAGCAAGGTTGTTGATGTAGATCTCTGTAATGATCCTAGCCCCGGCGGCACTCCGACGCCACCGCGAGAGAGGGGGAGAGAGCCCCCCTCCTTTTTCTTCCTTGGCCTCCCCCTGGATGGGAGGAGGGTTCCCCCTATGGTCCATGGTATCCATGGCAGCGGAGGGGCGGGAGCCCCTCCAAGATTGGATCTCCCTCTATGTTCTCTTCTGTTTCGCGCTCCCCAGATCTGGTCCTTCACGGTTTCTTAAATTCCCAAAGATCGTAAGTCCGATTGTGCTGATCTTTTTAAACGATTTTTTCTAGATATAAGCTTCCTTGCGCCTGAAGTATAGCTCCAACCGACGTTCGAGGAGGGCATGATACACCCGGGCGCGCCTGGGCCTGGTGGCGCGCCCTGGTGGGTTGTGGTGGCCTTGGGCCTCCGTTTACATTGATTCTACCTTCTAAAATTCACAAATACTCCAAAATAATTCTCCGTGGAGTTTCATCATGTTTGGACTTCGTTTGATATGGACTTTCTGGGATACAAAAACATGCAACAAATAGGAACTGGCACTGGGCACTGGATAAGTAAGTTAGTCCAAATAAATCGTATAAAAAGTTGCCAAAAGTATGTAAAAGTTGAATAATATTGGCATGAAACAATCAAAAATTATAGATATGATGGAGATGTATCAGCATCCCCAAGCTTAATTCCTGCTCGTCCTCGAGTAGGTAAATGATAAAAAAGATAATTTTTGATGTGGAATGCTACCTAGCATAAACTTGATCATATATCTAGTCATGGCATGAATATTAAGACATAAGTGATTCAAATCAATAGTCTATAATTTGACATAAAGACATCAATACTCAGGCATCCCAACAAACAATCATGTCTTTCAAAATATCAATGCTAAAGAATGTTATCACTACAAAATCATATAGTCTTGCCGTGCTCTGTCTTCCTAACACAAAGTATAAATCATGTACTATCCTGGTGTCAGCCAAGCAATTGGTTCACACTTTTTAACGCCCATCAGCTTTTTCAACCCTCACGCAATACATGAGCGCAAGCCATGGATATAGCACTACGGGTGGAATAGAGTATGATGATAGGGGTAAATATAGAGAAGACAAAAAAGTAAGAAAGGCTCACATCGACGCGGCTAACCAACGGGCTATGGAGATGCCCATCAATTGATATCAACGTGAGGAGTAGGGATTGCCGTGCAACGAATGCACGAAGAGCTATAAGTGTATGAAAGCTCAATATGAAAAGTAAGTGGGTGTGCATCTAATCCTATAATGAAAAATTCCCACTAATATATGAAAGTGACAACATAGGAGACTCTCCATATGAAAAACATGGTGCTACTTTGAAGCACAAGTGTGGTAAAGGATACTAACAATGCCCCTTCTCTCTTTGTTTCTTTTTTCTTTTTTTCCTTTCTTCTTTCTTTTTTTCTCTTTTTTTTCTTTTTTTCTCTTTTTCTTTTTTCTCTCTCATTGTCCGGAGTCTCGTCCCTACTTGTGGGGGAATCATAGTCTCCATCATCCTTTCCTCGCTGGAGCACTGCTCTAAAAATGAATAATGATGATCATCACACTTCTATTTACTTATAACTCAAAAGAAATAAAATTTACAACTCGATACCTATGACAAAGTATGACTCTATATGAATGCCTCTGGCAATGTACCAGGATGTGCAATGATCTAGCATAACATGTATAAAAATGATGCACGGTGGCTGAGCCACAACTACTATGTCAGCTATATGATCATGCAAAGCAATATGACAATGAATGCTCAAGTCATCAAAATGTAAGCGGTCAAAGTTGCATGGCAATATATCTCGAAATGGTCGTGGAAAAGCCATAATAGGTAGGTATGGTGGATGTTTTGAGGAAGATATAATAAGGCTTATGTGTATAGGGTGTATCATATCATGGGGTTTGGATGCACCTGTGAAGTTTGCATCGACTCTCGAGGTGAGAAAGGGCAATGCATGGTACCGTACAGGCTAGCAAATTGCGGAAAGGTAAGAGAGCGTATAATCCATGGACTCACATTAGTCATAAAGAACACATATACTTATTGCAAAAGTTTATTAGCCCTCGAAGCAAAGTAATACTACGCATGCTCCTAGGGGGGAGGTTGGTAGGAGTTAACCATCACACGCCCCCGACTAAGGGAGTCCTGAACTAAGGGGTCCTCGGACAGCCGGACTATATGCGTGGTCAGACTGTTGGGCTATGAAGATACAAGATAGAAGACTTCTTCCCGTGTCCGGATAGGACTCTCCTTTGCATGGAAGGCAAGCTTGGCGATTCGGATATGTAGATTCCTTTTCTCTGTAACCGACTTTGTGCAACCCTAGCCCCCTCCGGTGTCTATGTAAACCAAAGGGTTTAGTCCGTAGAGATAACAACAATCATAATCTCATAGGCTAGACTTCTAGGGTTTAGCCATTACGATCTTGTGGTAGATCAACTCTTGTAATACTCATATTCATCAAGATCAATCAAGCAGGAAGTAGGGTATTACCTCCATAGAGAGGGCCCAAACCTGGGTAAACATTGTGTCCCCCGCCTCCTGTTACCATTAGCCTTGGACGCATCGGGACCCCCTACACGAGATCCGCCGGTTTTGACACCGGCATTGGTGCTTTCATTGAGAGTTCTGCTGCGTCGTCATCAGAAGGCTTGATGGCTCCATCAATCATCTACAACAACGCAGTCCAGGGGGAGATCGTTCTCCCCGGACAGATCTTCGTATTCGGCGGCTTCGCACTGCGGCCAACTCGCTTGGCCATCTAGAGCAGATTGATAGCTACGCTCCTGGCTATCAGGTCAGATTCGGAAGCCTGAATTTTGTGGCAGATATCCGTGGAGACTTGATCTTCGACGTATTCGAGCCCATGACGGCCGTCCCCTGCCACCACGATGAACATGACCTAAATCTGTCATCTGGCCGTGCTCAGGAGATCGCGCATGTAACCGCTCTGGCCTTAGATCCGGAGCATACCGCGTCGTCCGAAGACGGGAAGCTTAACCCCGCCACGGAAGCCGCGGACTCAGCGCCACTCGAGCCACACACAGACCCAACATCGAGTTGGGCTTGTGTCACGGGAACCTCGGACTCGTCTCCGGCCATAGATTCCGGACTGCATGCATCTGCGTCCATTGAACCTGATTGGGCGTTGATCTTGGAGTTCAGCTCCACGGACATCTTCCAGCACTCACCTCTAGGCGGTGTGTTAAACTCATTGAAATCCCTCTCCTTGTCGGGGGACTCATGGTCGAACTATGTCCGGCACGAATGGGAAGCAGACGACGAAGAGCTTCGTTTCCCACCCACCACCCACCTTTATAGCCACTATCGATGACTTAACCGACATGCTTGATTACGACTCCGAAGACATCGATGGTATGGACGACGATGCCGGAGAAGAGCTGGAACCACCACCTATAGGGCGTTGGAAAGCCACCTCCTCGTACGACATATACATGGTGGATACACCCAAAGAAAACAACGGCGACAATGAAAATCCGGTCGAGGATAAACCTCCTGAGATACAGCCAAAGCACCGACGTCAGCGGCGCCGCTCTAAGCCATGCCGTAGTAAAAACAGCAACACCATCGCAGGAGAAAACAATACTCTGGACGATGCCGAAGACAACGAAGACCCCGTTGAGCCAACCTCCGAACAGGACGAACGGGAAGATGGGCAAGCTAGCCCTGATGAACAGGCCATGAATGAAGACGCGGAGGACAGTAATTACCTTCCGCTCTCCGAGGACAAGGTGAGCCTCGGTGATGAAGACTTTATCGTGCCTGAGGAGCCCATCGAGTAGGAGTGCTTTAAGCGCCAGCTAATGGCCACTACAAGGAGCCTGAAACAGAAGCAGTAGCAACTTCAAGTTGATCAAGATCTGCTCAATGAAAGATGGACTGATGTCCTGGCAGCTGAGGAATATGGCCTCAAGCGCCCAACCAAAAGCTATCGGAAGCGCAAACTGTTACCACAGTTCGATGACGAGGTGACGGAGCCCATTCTACCAAGGCATAATGCGGCTGACCGACCACCACAAGGCCGAGACAAAGCGGCACCTCAAGCCAAACACCAGCCCGCACTACCTCGATGTAGAAATGGAAATACAACAGCTCGAGAATACACACATGACCTGCGGCGTGACTTGGAAAATCGAGCAGGTCAGACAAGATCAATTTATGGATCACGGGGGTGTGCCCCGATGCGAAACGACGGCCATCCAGCTGAGCGTGACAAACATAACCACGTCCGGGCTGAAAACCGCATAAGAACTCCATCCAAGCTTCATCACGACTTGGCCCGATATAGAGGCGCTGCACACCCCCTTTGCTTCACTGACGAAGTAATGGAACATGAATTCCCAGAAGGGTTTAAACCCGTGAACATCGAATCATATGATGGCTCAACAGACCCCGCGGTTTGGATTGAGGATTTTCTTCTCCATATTCACATGGCCGGCGTTGATGATCTTCATGCCATCAAATACCTCCCGCTCAAACTCAAGGGACCAGCCAGGTACTGGTTGAACAGTCTGCCCGAAAACTCCATCAACAGCTGGGAGGACTTGGAGGATGCCTTCCTCGACAACTTTCAAGGCACATACCTCCGACCTCCGGATGCCGACGGCTTAAGTCACATAGTTCAACAGCCCAGAGAGTGAGCCAGGAAAGTCTGGACAAGGTTCTTAACTAAAAAGTACCAAATCGTCGATTGTCCGGATGCTGAAGCCTTAGCGGCCTTTAAACATAGCATCCATGACGAATGGCTTGCCCAACACCTCGGCCAAGAAAAGCCGAAGTCCATGGCAGCCCTCACGGCACTCATGACCCGCTTTTGCGCGGGCGAAGATAGTTGGCTAGCCCGTAGCAATAACAACACAGGCGAACCTGGCACTTCTGAAGCTAGAAACAGCAACGGCAAGCCCCGACGCAACAAACACAAGCATCGAAACAATGGTGACAACACCGAAGACACAGCGCTCAATGCTGGATTTAGTGGCTCTAAGTAGAAGCCATTTAAGAGAAACAATCCGGGCCCGTCCAGTTTGGACCGCATACTCGATCGTCCATGTCAAATCCATGGCACTCCTGATAAACCAGCCAATCATACCAACAGAGAGTGTTGGGTTTTTAAACAGGCCGGCAAGTTAAACACCGAGAACGAGGAGAAGGGGTCGCAAAGCAAGGACGATGACGAGGAACCCCGGCCACCGAACACACTAGGACAGAAGAAGTTTCCTCCCCAAGTTAAAATGGGGAACATGATATACGCTACCCATATCCCTAGGAGGGAGTGCAAGCGTGCACTCAGGGGCGTCTACGCGATGGAGCAAGGCCCCAAAATACAACCCATGGTCATCCTGTCCGATCACCTTCGATCGCAGGGACCATCTGGCCAGTATCCATCATGGCGGTTCAGCCGCACTGATCCTTGACCCAATCAATGATGGATTCCACCTTACACGAGTCCTGATGGACGGCGGCAGCAGCCTGTACCTGCTCTATCAGGATACAGTGCGCAAAATGGGTATCGATCCCTCAAGGATCAAGCCCACAAAAACCACCTTTAAAGGTGTTATACCAGGTGTAGAGGCCTGCTGTATGGGCTAAATCACACTGGAAGTGGTCTTCAGATCCCCGGATAATTTCCAAAGCGAAGAATTTATCTTCGATATCGTCCCCTTCCGCAGTGGCTATCACACACTACTTGGACGAACCGCATTTGCTCGCTTCAATGCAGTACCGCACTACGCTTACCTCAAGCTCAAGATGCCCGGACCACGCGATGTTATACCGTCAATGGAAACACGGAATGCTCCCTCCGTACTGAGGAGCACACCACTGCCCTTGCAGCAGAAGTACAAAGCAGCCTTTTTAGGCAGAAGGCAGTAAAGCTCCCGGACACCGTCAAGCGAGTCCGAACTACTCTGCAGTAGGATAGTCCAGCTCGTCCAAAGATCGACTAGCAATTCAGCCTCCGTCCCAGTCCCAATCAAGTGGTGACATTTGTGCTACGCGTACATAACTACGCACTTAAAATACCATGGGCATGGGAGAGGCACAACTAGACTGTGGTCCATAATGCGGCTCAACCGCTCCTGGACCCGCATACCTTCACTTTTTCTTCTTCTTTCAGGTTTTTCTCTTTTCGAGGCTTTTTCTGATAACCTGATCATCGGACCTATCAAGTGAAGGATACACCAAGAAGGCAAGAAGCTTTGACATACAAGGGAACCCCCAGGTGGTCTCTGCTAACGATCATTATACCTGTTTTAAAAACCCACACGCAGCTCGCCATTGGTCATGGCATGTCAAATAGCCTTATTTGCTTATCGCATTACTTGTACAAGTACGCCTTGACGTATTAATCAAATTACAATGGAAAATAATTTGTGGCTCAATATTTGCAGCATCAGCTTATTACTTGATTTTTTTCCTTTTCTTTATATATTCTTATCAATTGCGCCCGTACACTCTGGTATGCCTCAATTCGCCGGGGCTTCATTATACCCCACAATACGGCAATAAAGTCTAAACACTTTTATAGTACAGTTCGGCACCCCGAACTTATAGCAATATATGCATCGGCTCCGAATCATGTCTTTGGTCAATAGTTGGGTTGCCCGGCTCCTGTGCTTACTACTTTATGTTATGCTATATCGGCTAGGGTAGTAAAGGGAGAACTACTGCGATTGTGTCCCGGTTCTTCCGGATGAGCACCTTAGTAGAGAAAGCCAAAAACTGACTATCATGATGCGGCGAGAGCCGGTCAGCTGTTCGAGAGGTTGCAAATCTTTAGCGATTTTTTCCACATTATGCAATGAATCGATTTTTATCCGATCCTGTGTGTATAGCGCCCCAAGTTCGGACTTCCGAACACCAGGGGCTGCGCCAAAAATTTTCTTATCAAACTCCTATGGCTAAGTGAGAGTAATAAAGCCGCATAGTCTAATTGCCTTGTTCGTCATGCTAAACACCCCCTTAAAGGACCAAAACCTTGGATAAAGATTATTTAGATTTATCCCGAACACCCCCGTACTACCTATGTGGGGGCAGAAGCCGACGACTAACCAACTCTCAGATTTAACAGAACGGCCGCACAGGAGGTAAAATTTTAAATAACAGACATTATATTACATAACAGATCTGTTTCATATTACAAGACAGGATAACATGAGTGTATTCATGGGAATATGATATCCTTAGCACATTTCTCCACCACAAGGCGGGATCCCTCTAGGACACTGTCAAAATACAGTTGGGGTCTAGGATGCTCCTTGCCCTCGGGCGGCCCCTCGGTCATCAGCTTCATGGCGTCCATCTTTGCCCAGTGCATCTTGGCGCGGGCAAAGGCCATTCGCGCGCCATCAATACAGACCGACCGCTTGATGGCATCAAGCCGAGGGCAAGCACTGACAAGCCGCTTCACGAGTCCGAAGTAGCTGCTGGGAAGGGCTTCGGTAGGCCATGGCCGGATTATTAAATCCTTAATGGCTAGCTCGGCCGCCCTATGCAGCTCGACCAGCTGTTTCAGCTGATCGCTAAAGGGCACTAGATGTTCTGGTCCAAGGTATTGTGACCAGAACAGCTTCTCCGCAGAGCTCCCCTCTTCGGATCTATAAAATTCCGCAGCATCTGACACGCTGCACGGCAGATCCACAAACGCCCCTGGAGAACTCCAAATCCGGGTCAGTAAAAGGAACCTTTCCTTCACATATCTGCTCTGCATAATGAAAGCCTTACCCGCTGCGACCTTCTTGGCCGCCTGGATTTCCTGGAGGGCGCCCTGGGCTTCGACCCAGGCATCTTGTGCACTCTGGTGGGCCTTGGCAAGTTCGGACTCTTGCTCCTTAAAGTCGCGCTCTAGGGACTCACACTTCTTGACGGTGTCCTGGAGCTCTTGCTGGACCTCACTGACCCGGGCCTCCTGCTTCTCGCGCGCGGCTTATTCTTTGGCCGCCTTGTCCTCGGCCTCGGCCAATGCCTTCTTGAGGGCCGCTACTTCGGTCGTTGCCCCTAATAAAGTTCATGAAACTTTGGTCAACATGAATCATTCATCCTTCCTAAATATATACGCAGGTTACTGCATACCTTGACTGTCCTCCAGCTGCTTCTTCACATGGCCGAGCTCTTCCTTGGCCCGCTCCAGATTCTGCTTCAGTCCAGAGACTTCCGCAGTATGAGCGGACGTAGCTAGCAGCGACACTTGCTTGTTCACATAGACATTTTAGATTAGACTCCTGCAAAAATTATTTGATCCTATGTTTGGCTTTTATTTTTGAACACCGGACAGAGCATCGGGGGCTACTGTCTATACTGTGACATTCTTTTTATACAATTGCATTACTTACCTCAAAGCCTGTTAGAAGGCTAGTGCAGGTTTCAGTCAGTCCCCTTTTCGCGGACTGGATCCTCTCAATCATCATACCCATAAGGGTACGGTGTTCTTCCACAATGGAAGTGCCTTGCAACGCTTCCAGCAAACTATCCGGTGCCTCTGGATGGACAGAGGCCACCGGTGGAATAGGCACACCGCCTCCTTTTGAAAGGGGCAGCTGGCCTGGTTCCGGAGCCGCATTGGTCTCCAGAACTATATTCGGTTGGGGGCCAAATTGAATACAGACCCCATCATCAGTATCCATGGGGGTCTACTCCCCCATGTGTCCAACAGCCAAGGCTTCACCCTTCGGCGCCTCCCTGACGGCCTCCGGATTCTCTCCCGGACCGGGGATCCTTCGTGACGACGCCTCGGCGCCATCCGTGTCCTTGGGAGAGGAGGCCGAGGGAAGGGTCCCGCTGTCCATCTTGGCCGGATCCAGCGAGTCCTCCGAAGATAAGGACTGCTCGAGGTTGGACCAAGCCGGAGTGCAAATACATAATTCAGCACATTAAAGGCAATGAAGTAAAAAGGTCGGATACATGAACATGTCCGAACACTTACGATTTGGCCAGGGGCTTCTACCTGGGCTCCCACTCCCAGCTACTGTCGGTGGCTGCTACGGAGCTGTCCGGAAGGGAAGCTTTCCCCTTCTTGGACGCCTCGGCCTCCAGATGCATGGAGGTCATCCTCTTCTTTCTCCACCCTGCAGGGGGGAATGGATTTCTTCTTCCTCCTCCTCCTCTTCCTCGTCGTCTTTGGCAGAGGAGTGCACCTCGCCCTTGCGGTAGAGACCACCTCTGGTCCCCTTGGTCTTCTTCTTAGCCTTCTTCTCCGTCACCTCATAAGGCGTCGGAACCAGCATCTTCGTCAGAAGTGGAATTTCTGGGCCTTCGGGCAGCGGAGCCGGATAGTTAATCCGCTCCGCTATCTCTGTCCAGTCCTGAAAAAATTGATAAGGAGGCTTAGATGCCTTCCTCGAATATGCAAGTAAAGGGTACACCTTGAAAGCATAAAAGAACTTATCGTATTAGCAGGGCGAGTTAGTCTATGCCCACGATCCTCGGTCGTGGGCAGAGGCACCTCGTTAGCCTTGAAGAGTACCTTCCAGATATCTTCGTGCGTCGTGTCGAAGAGCTCCAGTAGGGCTGGTGCTTGGCCAGATCGAACTCCCATAGATGGCAAGTCCGGCTTTGGCACGGAAGGATCCGAAGAACGAGCATCACCTAGATCACATTGACGAGCTTGATTCTCTTGTTTATCATGCTTTGAACGCGCGCTTGGAGCGTCATCAGCTCATCCAAGGAAGACCAGGTCAGGCCTTTCTCTTGCCAGGAGGTGAGCCACATCGGGACTCTGGACCGGAATGCGGGAGCCGTGACCCAGTTGGTGTCACGCGGCTCGGTGATGTAGAACCACCCCGACTGCCATCCTTTGAAAATCTCTACGAAGGAGCCTTCGGGCCAGGTGACATTGGGTATCTTGCCCACCATGGCGCCTCCGCACTCTACTTGTTGGCCGCTCACCACCTTCGGCTTCACATTGAAGGTTTTCAGCCATAGCCCGAAGTGAGGTGGGACGCGGAGGAAAGCCTCACATACGACAATAAATGCCGAGATGTTGAGGATGGAATTGGGGGCCAGATCATGGAAGTCCAGCCCGTAGTAGTACATCAGTCCACGGACGAACAGGTGGAGAGGGAATCCCAGCCTGCGGACGAAGTGTGTGATAAACACCACCCTCTCCTGGGGCTCCGGGGTGGGGACCATCTGTCCCTTGGCCGGAAGTCGGTGAGCGATTTCCAGGGCCTAGTACCCGGCCTCCCGGAGCTTCTTGATGTCCTTCTCCTTGACGGAGGAGGCCATCCACTTGCCTCCTACTCTGCATCCGTACATGATTGCAGTGCTCTTTTGGGCAGAGAAGGCAAGATCTTGGGCGCTGGAGCTCAGAATGGATGAGCAGAGGAAGGAGAAGGCGTGGGTGAAAAAAGGTGAATCCTTATCCCTTTATAAAGGCAGTAAAAGTCATGCGCCTCCCTGCTCGCCTTAAAATTCACCTATTCCCCAAGCGTTGTACGGATGACACGGTTGGGTTACCCATGCCCGTATTGATGAGAATCCCGTGATAAGGGGACACGATCTCTGCTTTGACAAGACGTGCCAATGAAACCGCACCTCAAAATATGGAGCGACAGGCTAAAAACGGTTCGAATAATGACCGGGCAATGGCATGATGTCACGCTATAAAAAGTTGTCAACGGATTGGACTCGTGAAATATTATACTCTCTAGGGTTGAGTCTGGAACTTGTTTTGCAGAGCCGGACACAATTTTTGTGTTCGAAATCTACTTTGAAGTATTCAGAGAAGGAACCCGCCTTGCAATGCCGAAGACAATCTACGCACTGGACTCATCATCATTGAAGCCTGGTGATACATCTCCAATGTATCTATAATTTTTTATTGTTCCATACTATTATATTATCCGTCTAGGATGTTTTATATGCATTTATATGCTATTTTATATGATTTTTGGGACTAACCTATTAACCTAGAGCCCAGTGCCAGTTTCTGTTTTTCCTTGTTTTTGAGTTTTACAGAAAAGGAATACCAAACGGAGCCAATTGACGTGCCAATTTTTGATGATTTTTTATGGTCCAAAAGAAGACCCTAGAGTGAAAGAGTTGGTCTAGAAGAGTCCCGGGCTGCCCACGAGGGTGGGGGTGAGCCCACCCCCCTGGGCGCGCCCCCTGCCTCGTGGACAACCCGGAGACCCCCCCTGACGTGAGACCTATGCCAAAAACTCCAATAAATACCAAAAACATCCAGGAGCATAATAGATCGGGAGTTCCACCGCCGCAAGCCTCTGTAGCCACCAAAAACCAATCGGGACCCTGTTCCGGCACCCTGCCGGAGGGGGGATCCCTTACCGGTGGCCATCTTCAACATCCTGGCGCTCTCCATGATGGGTGATACATCTCCAACGTATCTATAATTTTTGATTGTTCCATGCTATCATATTACCCGTTTGGATTTTTATGGGATTTACTTTACACATTTATATCATTTTTGGGACTAACCTACTAACCGGAGGCCCGACTCGTATTGCTATTTTTTTGCCTATTTTAGTGTTTCAAAGAAAAGGAATATCAAACGGAGTCCAAACGGAATGAAACCTTCGGGAGCATGATTTTTGGAACGAACGTGATCTAGAGGACTTGGAGTGCAAGTCAAGAAGCAGTCAAGGCGGCCACGAGGGTGGAGGGCGCTCCCCCTATCTCGTGGGCCCCTCGGGCGTCCACCGACCTACTTCTTCCTCCTATATATACCCACATACCTCGAGAACATCAGAGGAGACCATGAAAAACTATTTCCACCATCGTAACCTTATTTATCCGCGAGATCTCATCTTGGAGCCTTCGCCGGTGCTCCGCCGGAGGGGGAATCGACCTTGGAGGGCTTCTACATCAACACCATAGCCCCTCCGATGAGTTGTGAGTAGTTTACCACAGACCTTCGGGTCCATAGTTATTAGCTAGATGGCTTCTTCTCTCTTTTTGGATCCCAATACCATGTTCTCTTCGATCTTCTTGGAGATCTATTTGATGTAACTCTTTTTGCGGTGCGTTTGTCGAGACCCGATGAATTGTGGGTTTATGATCAAGTTTATCTATGAGAAATATTTGAATCTCCTCTGAATTCTTCTATGTGTGATTAAGTTATCTTTGCAAGTCTCTTCGAATTATCAGTTTGGTTTGGCCTACTAGATTGATCTTTCTTGCAATGGGAGAAGTGCTTAGCTTTGGATTCAATCTTGCAGTGTCCTTTCCCGGTGACAGCAGGGGCAGCAAGGCACGTATTGTATTGTTGCCATCAAGGATAAAAAGATGGGGTTTATATCATATTGCATGAGTTTATCCCTCTACATCATGTCATCTTTCTTAATGCGTTACTCTGTTCTTTATGAACTTAATACTCTAGATGCATGGTGGGTAGCGGTCGATGTGTGGAGTAATAGTAGTAGATGCAGGCAGGAGTCGGTCTACTTGTCACGGATGTGATGCCTATATACGTGATCATGCCTACATAATCTCATAATTATTCGCTTTTCTATCAATTGCTCGACAGTAATTTGTTCACCCACCGTAATACTTATGCTACCTTGAGAGAAGCCACTAGTGAAAATTATGGCCCCCGGGTCTATCTTTTATCATATAAGCTTTCAATCTACTTTTATTTGCATCTTTACTTTTCCAAACTATATTATAGAATACTAAAAATATATTTATATTATCATATTATCTCTATCAGATCTCACTTTCGCAAGTAGCCGTGAAGGGATTGACAACCCCTTTATTGCGTTGGTTGTGAGTTCTTTGTTTGTTTGTGTAGGTGCGTGGAACTTTTGAGGAGCCTCCTACTGGATTGATACCTTGGTTCTCAAAAACTGAGGGAAATACTTACGCTACTATTGTTGCATCACCCTTTCATCTACAAGGAAAACAAACGCAAGCTCAAGACGTAGCAAGAAGGATTTCTGGTGTCGTTGCTGGGGAGGTCTTCGCTCAAGTCAAGACATACCAAGTACCCATCACAAACTCATCTCCCTCGCATTTACATTATTTGCCATTTGCCTCTCGTTTTCCTCTCCGCCACTTCACCCTTGCCATTTTATTCACCCTCTCTTTCCCAATCTTCTCCTCTCTCTTTTGCTTGCCTTTTTGTTTGCTTGTGTGTTGGATTACTTGTCGCCATGGCGCAAGATAATACCAAATTGTGTGATTTCTCCAATACCAATAATAATGATTTCCTTAGTACTCCGATTGCTCCTCTTAATGATGTTGAGTCTTGTGAAATCAATACTGCTTTGCTGAATCATGTTATAAAAGATCAATTCGCCGGCCTTCCTAGTGAAGATGCCGCTACCCATCTAAACAACTTTGTTGATTTGTATGATATGCAAAATAAGAAAGATACGGATAATGATATTGTTAAATTGAAGTTATTTTCGTTTTCACTTAGAGATCATGCTAAAGTTTGGTTTTCGTATTTGCCTAAAAATAATATTGATTCTTGGAACAAGTGCAAAGATTCTTTTATCTCTAAATATTTCCCTCCCGCTAAGATCATCACCCTTAGGAATGATATTATGAATTTTAAACAACTAGATCATGAACATGTTGCCCAATCTTGGGGAAGAATGAAATTGATGATTCGCAATTGCCCTACTCATGGTTTGAATTTATCGATGATCATACAAAATTTCTATGGCGGATTGAATTTTGCCTCTAGAAATCTTTTAGATTCGGCCGCGGGAGGCACGTTTATGGAAATCACTTTAGGAGATGCTACAAAACTTCTTGATAATATTATGGCTAATTATTCTCAATGGCACACCGAAAGATCTACTAGGAAAAAAGTGCATGCTATAGAAGAAATTAATGTTTTGAGTGAAAAGATGGATGAACTTATGAAATTGTTTGCTACAAAGAGTGCTCCTCTTGATCCCAATGATATGCCTTTGTCTACTTTGATTGAGACTAATAATGAATCTATGGATGTGAATTTTGTTGGTAGGAATAGTTTCGGAAACAATGCTTATAGAGGAAACTTTAATCCTAGACCGTTCCCTAGTAATTCCTCTAACAATTATGGAAATTCCTACAATAATTCTTATGGTAATTTTAATAAGATGCCCTCTGATTTTGAGAATAGTGTGAAAGAATTTATGATCTCTCAAAATAATTTTAATGCCTTGCTTGAAGAAAAATTGCTCAAAGTTGATGATTTGGCTAGGAACGTTGAAAGACTTTCGCTTGATGTTGATTCTCTGAAACTTAGATCTACTCCTCCTAAGCATGATATCAATGAGTCTCTCAAAGCTATGAGAATTTCCATTGATGAGTGCAAAGAAAGAACTGCTAGATTACATGCTAAGAAAGATTGCTTTGTAAAGGCGTGTTCTTCTAGTTTCCATGAAAATAATGATGAAGATCTTAAAGTTATTGATGTGTCCCCCATTAGATCTTTGTTTTGCAATATGAATCTTAATAATGATGGGACTGGAGATGAGTCAACTTTAGTTAAAAGGCGTCCCAATAATTCAGAGTTTTTAGATCTTGATGCTAAATTTGGTAAAAGTGGGATTGGAGAGGTCAAGACTTTAAATAGCATTGAACCCACTATCTTGGATTTCAAGGAATTTGATTATGATAATTGTTCTTTAGAAGTTTGTATTTCCTTGTTGCAATCCGTTGTGAATTCTCCTCACACTTATAGTCAAAACATATTGTTGATGCCTTGGTGCAATCTTTTGATGAAAAACTTAATTTGGAAGTTTCTATACCTAGAAAACTTAATGATGAGTGGGAACCTACTATAAAGATTAAAATTAAATATCATGAGTGTTATGCTTTATGTGATTTGGGTGCTAGTGTTTCCACGATTCCGAAAACTTTATGTGATATTCTAGGTTTCCATGATCTTGATGATTGCTCTTTAAATTTGCACCTTGCGGATTCCACCATTAAAAAGCCAACAGGAAGGATCAATGATGTTCTCATTGTTGCAAATAGAAATTTGGTGCCCGTAGATTTTATCGTTCTTGATATAGATTGCAATCTTTCTTGTCCTATTATTCTTGGTAGACCTTTCCTTAGAACGATTGGCGCGATTATTGATATGAAGGAAGGGAATATTAGATTCATTTTCCATTAAGGAAAGGCATGGAGCACTTTCCAAGAAAGAAAGTCAAATTACCTTATGAATCTATCATGCGAGCTACTTATGAATTGAGTGCCAAAGAGGGCACTACTTAGATCTATCCTCGCTTTTATGCCTAGCTAGGGGCGTTAAGCGATAGCGCTAGTTGGGAGGCAACCCAATTTTATTTGTGTTTTTTGTTTTTGTTTCCGTTTAGTAATAAATTTTGCATCTACCTTCTGTTTAGATGTGTTTTTATGTTTCAATTAGTGTTTGTGCCAAGTTGAACCTATAGGATAACCTATGGTGATAGTTAATTTGATTCTGCTGAAAAACAGAAACTTTGCGCGCACTAAATTAATTTTGTTAAATCACAAAAACGTGATTTTGCGTTGATTCTTCTTGATGTAGATCAATAGACAAATTGTCCAGGACTTCCTATTTTTGTAGGAGTTTTAGAGTTCCAGAAGTATTCGAGGGTTACAGATTTCTACAGATTGTTCTGTTTTTGACAGATTCTGCCTTTCGTGTGTTGTTTGCTTATTTTGATGCATCTATGGCTAGTATTAAGTGATATGAACAGTAGATAACTTGAAATAAAGTAGGTTTAACACCAATATAAATAAATAATGAGTTCATTACAGTACCTTATGTGGTGGTTTTGCTTTCTTTCACTAACGGAGCTTATGAGATTTCCTGTTGAGTTTTGTGTTGTGAAGTTTTCAAGTTTTGGGTAAAGATTTGATGGACTATGGAATAAGGAGTGGCAAGAGCCTAAGCTTGGGGATGCCCATGGCACCCCAAGATATTCAATAATAGCCAAAAGCCTAAGCTTAGGGATGCCCCCGGAAGGCATCCCCTCTTTCGTCTTCGTTTATCGGTAACTTTACTTGGAGCTATATTTTTATTCGCCACATGATATGTGTTTTGCTTGGAGCGTCTTGTATGATATTAGTCTTTGCTTTTTAGTTTTCCACAATCATCCTTGCTGTACACACCTTTTGGGAGAAGCACACTTGATTGGAATTTGTTAGAATACTCTATGTGCTTCACTTATATCTTTTGAGCTAGATAGTTTTTGCTCTAGTGCTTCACTTATATCTTTTAGAGCACAGCGGTGGCTTAATTTTGAAGAAATTGTTGATCTCTTATGCTTCACTTATATTATTTTTAGAGTATTTTAGAACAGCATGGTATTTGCTATGGTTATAAATTTGGTCCTATAATGATGAGCATCCAAGTTGGGTATAATAAAAACTATCATAGAAAGTGTATAAAACACTAGGATCAATTTGATGCTTGATAATTGTTTTGAGATATAGAGGTGGTAATGTTAGAGTCATGCTAGTGGGTAATTATGAAATTGAGAAATACTTGTGTTGAAGTTGGCAAGTCTCGTACCATCCACGTATGGTGAAAGTTGTGTGACAAATTTGTTGCATGACGTGCTCTTTTAATTTCTTCCTTATGAGTGGAGGTCGGGATCACGCGATGGTTAACTCCTACCAACCCTTCCCCTAGGAGCATGCATAGTAGTACTTTGCTTCGAGGGCAACTAGACTTTTGCAATAAGTATATGAGTTCTTTATGACTAATGTGAGTCCATGGATATACGCACACTCACCCTTCCACTTTGCTAGCCTCCATTATACCTTGCAACTTTCGCCGGTATCATGCACCCATTATTTACCTTCCTCAAAACAGCCACCATACCTACCTATTATGGCATTTCCATAGCCATTCCGAGATATATTGCCATGCAACTTCCCACCGTTCCGTTATTATGACACGCTTCATCATTGTCATATTGCTCTTTGCATGATCATGTAGTCGACATTGTATTTGTGGCAAGGCCACCCTCATAACTTTCATACATGTCACTCTTGATTCATTGCATATCCCGGTACACCGCCGGAGGCATTCATATAGAGTCATATCTTGTTTTAAGTATTGAGTTGTAATCATGAGTTGTAAGTAAATAAAAGTGTGATGATCTTCATTATTAGAGCATTGTCCCAATGAGGAAAGGATGATGGAGACTATGATTCCCCCACAAGTCGGGATGAGACTTCGGACTTTATAAAAAAAAGAGGCCAAAGAGCCCACAAAAGAAAAAAAAGAAAAAAAGAAGAAAGGCCAAAAGAAAAAAAAAGGAAGGCCCAAAAAGAAAAAAATATATAAAAGAAAAAAGATAAAAAATGAGAGAAAAAGAGAGAAGGGACAATGCTACTATCTCTTTTCCACACTTGTGCTTCGAAATAGCACCATGATCTTCATGATAGAGAGTCTCATATGTTGTCACTTTCATATACTAAGTGGGAATTTTTCATTATAGAACTTGGCTTGTATATTCCAATGATGGGCTTCCTCAAAACGCCCTAGGTCTTCGTGAGCAAGCGAGTTGGATGCACACCCACTTAGTTTCTTTTGTTGAGCTTTCGTACATTTATAGCTCTAGTGCATCCGTTGCATGGCAATCCCTACTCACTCACATTGATATGTATTGATGGGCATCTCCATAGCCCGTTGATACGCCTAGTTGATGTGAGACTATCTTCTCCCTTTTTTGTCCTCACAACCACCACCATATACCACCATAGTGCTATGTCCATGGCTTGCGCTCATGTATTGCGTAAGAGTTGAAAAAGCTGAAGCGGGTTAAAAAGTATGAACCAATTGCTTGGCTGAAACCGGAGTTGCCATGATGGGAGTATTTTGTGTAATGAAAATGAAGCATGGCCTAACTATATGATTTTGTAGGGATAAGCTTTCTTTGGCTATGCTATTTTATAGGACATGGTTATTTGTTAGTATGCTTCAAAACATTATTATTTTTTATGTTTTATAGCTTTGATCTTGAATCATTTGGATCTGAACAATCATGCCACAATAAACAAAATTACATTGAGAATTATGCTAGGTAGCATTCCACATCAAAAATTCTGTTTTTATCATTTACCTACTCGAGGACGAGCAGGAATTAAGCTTGGGGATGCTTGATACGTCTCCAACATATCTATAATTTTTGATTGTTCCATGATATTATATTACCCGTTTTGGATGTTTATGGGCTTTACTTTACAAATTTATATCATTTTTGGGACTAACCTACTAACCGGAGGCCCAGCCCGTATTGCTGTTTTTTTTGCCTATTTCAGTGTTTCGAAGAAAAGGAATATCAAACGGAGTCCAAACGGAATGAAACCTTCGGGAGGGTGATTTTTGGAACGAACGTGATCCAGAGGACTTGGAGTGCAAGTCAAGAAGCAGTCGAGGCGGCCACGAGGGTGGAGGGCGCGCACACCCCTACAGGGCATGCCCCCTATCTCGTGGGCCCCTCAGGCATCCACGGACCTACTTCTTCCTCCTATATATACCCATGTACCCCGAGAACATCAGAGGCGACCACGAAAAACTATTTCCACCACCGTAACCTTCTGTATCCGCGAGATCCCATCTTGGAGCCGTCGTCGGCACTCCGCCGGAGGGGGAATCGACCACAGAGGGCTTCTACATCAACACCATAGCCCCTCCGATGAGTTGTGAGTAGTTTACCACAGACCTTCGGGTCCATAGTTATTAGCTAGATGGCTTCTTCTCTCTTTTTGGATCTCAATACCATGTTCTCCTCGATCTTCTTGGAGATCTATTTGATGTAACTCTTTTTGCGGTGTGTTAGTCGAGACCCGATGAATTGTGGGTTTATGATCAAGTTTATCTATGAGAAATATTTGAATCTCCTCTGAATTCTTTTATGTGTGATTAAGTTATCTTTGCAAGTCTCTTCGAATTATCAGTTTGGTTTGGCCTACTAGATTGATCTTTCTTGCAATGGGAGAAGTGCTTAGCATTGGGTTCAATCTTGCGGTGTCCTTTCCCAGTGATAGCAGGGGCAGCAAGGCACGTATTGTATTGTTGCCATCGAGGATAAAAAGATGGGGTTTATATCATATTTCATGAGTTTATCCCTCTACATCATGTCATCTTTCTTAATGCGTTACTCTGTTCTTTATGAACTTAATACTCTAGATGCATGGTGGGTAGCGGTCGATGTGTGGAGTAATAGTAGTAGATGCAGGCAGGAGTCGGTCTACTTGTCACGGACGTGATGCCTATATACATAATCATGCCTACATAATCTCATAATTATTCGCTTTTCTATCAATTGCTCAACAGTAATTTGTTCACCCACCGTAATACTTATTCTATCTTGAGAGAAGCCACTAGTGAAACCTATGACCCTCGGGTCTATATTTTATCATATAAGCTTTCAATCTACTTTTATTTGCATCTTTACTTTTCCAATCTATATTATAAAATACCAAAATATATTTATCTTATCATATTATCTCTGTCAGATCTCACTTTCGCAAGTGGCCGTCAAGGGATTGACAACCCCTTTATTGCGTTGGTTGCGAGTTCTTTGTTTGTTTATGTAGGTGCGTGGGACTTTTGAGGAGCCTCCTACTGGATTGATACCTTGGTTCTCAAAAACTGAGGGAAATACTTACGCTACTATTGCTGCATCACCCTTTCCTCTTCAAGGAAAACCAACGCAAGCTCAAGACGTGGCAACGAGGAGGGAGTAGTTCACCCTCGGGGCTGAGGGTATGTACCAGTAGCTATGTGTTTGATCTCTCTCTCTCTCTCTCTCTCTCTCGTGTTCTTGATTTGGCATGATCTTGATGTATCGCAAGCTTTGCTATTATAGTTGGATCTTATGATGTTTCTCCCCCTCTACTCTCTTGTAATGGATTGAGTTTTCCCTTTGAAGTTATCTTATCGGGTTGAGTCTTTAAGGATTTGAGAACACTTGATATATGTCTTGCACGTGCTTATCTATGGTGACAATGGGATATTCACGTGATCTACTTGATGTATGTTTTGGTGATCAACTTGCAGGTTTAGTGACCTTGTGAACTTATGCATAGGGGTTGGCACATGTTTTCGTCTTGACTCTCCGGTAGAAACTTTGGGGCACTCTTTGAAGTACTTTGTGTTGGTTGAATAGATGAATCTGAGATTGTGTGATGCATATCGTATAATCATGCCCACGGATACTTGAGGTGACATTGGAGCATCTAGGTGACATTAGAGTTTTGGTTGATTTGTTTCTTAAGGTGTTATTCTAGTACGAACTCTATGATAGATTGAACGGAAAGAATAGCTTCGTGTTATTTTACTACGGACTCTTGAATAGATCGATCAGAAAGAATAACTTTGAGGTGGTTTCGTACCCTACAATAATCTCTTTGTTTGTTCTCCGCTATTAGTGACTTTGGAGTGACTCTTTGTTGCATGTTGAGGGATAGTTATATGATCCAGTTATGTTATTATTGTTGAGAGAACTTGCACTAGTGAAAGTATGAACCCTAGGCATTGTTTCCTAGCATTGAAATACCATTTACGTACGCTCACTTTTACCACTTGTTACCTTACTATTTTTTATATTTTCAGATTACAAAAACCTATATCTACCATCCATGTCTACAATGAGAAGGTTGTGTAGTAGACATCACCTGGTTCAGGGGCTACTGAGGGAGTCCTGGACTAAGGGGTCGTCGGACAGCCAGACTATATGCGTGGGTCAGGCCGTTGGGCTATGAAGATACAAGACAGAAGACTTCTTCCCGTGTCCGGATGGGACTCCCCTTTGCGTGGAAGGCAAGCTTGGCAATTCGGATATGTAGATTCCTTTTCTCTATAACTGACTTTGTGTAACCCTAGCCCCCTCCAGTGTCTATATAAATCGGAGGGTTTAGTCCGTAGAGACAACAACAATCATAATCTCATAGGCTAGACTTCTAGGGTTTAGCCATTAAGATCTCGTGGTAGATCAACTCTTGTAATACTCATATTCATCAAGATCAATCAAGCAGGAAGTAGGGTATTACCTCCATAGAGAGGGCCCAAACCTGGGTAAACATTGTGTCCCCCGCCTCCTGTTACCATTAGCCTTAGACTCATAGTTCGGGACCCCCTATCCGAGATCCGCCGGTTTTGACACCGACACCGACCTTCACACAAAGATAGACAATCAAGGATAAATTGTGCTACAACTTCCCAGCATAACGAGAGACTATATGTGCATGCTTCGGGAATCACAAACCTTAACACCAATGTTCTTACTAACCACAACCATTTACTACTACTTCCCACATATTTCATCACTATATCGCAAAACTATTGCAAGGAATCAAACATATCATATTCAGTGATCCATAAGTTTTATGTAGGATTTTTTATGACTAACCATGCAAATGACCAATTTCATTTGTCTCACTAAATAGATATAAGTGAAGCATGAGAGTTTAATTCTTTCTACAAAAGATCATGCTCAACAAATATAAGTGAAGCAAAAGAGCATTCTACGAACATCGGTTTTCTATGTGAAGAGAAACAGGCAGTCCAAACTTCAGATGATATAAGTGAAGCACATGAAGCATTCTATAAAGCCATACCCAAAAGATATAAGTGAAGTGCAATGAGTATTCTATAAATCAACCATGGACTATATCATACCAGCATGATGCATAAAAGAAAAATGAAAAATAAACACAAAAGACACTCCAAGATTCACACATATCACATGAACAAAACGAAGATGAAAACATACTGATACTTGTTGAAGAAAGATGGGATGCCTTCCGGGGCATCCCCAAGCTTAGATGCTTGAGTCTCCTTGAATATTTACTTGGGGTGCCTTGGGCATCCCCAAGGTTGAGCTCTTGCCGCTCCTCCTTCTCCTCATATTGAGACCTCCTCGATCTTTGATCACTTCATCCACACAAAACTCAATAGAAAGCTCGGTAAGATACGTTAGTATAATAAAGCAAATCACTACTCTAAGTATTGTTGCAAACCAAATAATATTTTGTTTTTGCATTGTAGCTACTGTAATATAACTTTCCCATGCCTCATACCACTGATAAAATCGATAGTTTCATCAAAACAAGCAAAACAATGCATCAAAAACAGAATTTGTCTTAAACAGGACAGTCTGTAGTAATCTGAACATATACCATACTTCTGGTACTCCAAAAATTATGACAAAATAAAAAATTTGTATAGCAAGACTGTGAAAAAAGTTTTGGAAATGTTTGACGTTCCAGTAAGAAATGTAAAATCGTGCGCTACAGCCATTGTTTCTGTTTCTGCACCGCACATACCAACAAGCAATCTACCCATCCCAAAGGCAAATCTTGGCACATTATTTTTATAATACAATGGAATTGTACAGGGGGTAATTATTTTTGTGAGAATCTTCATGAAAAATTGTTTCCATGAGCATGAACACAAGTGTTCAAGGTCGACCCTCACTTCCGCAATGCATCACCTTTCAATCGCTTCTCTTTTATGAAAAGTTTTAAGTTCCCCTCTATATTTTTTTGTTTTTAAACTTTATAAAAGCACTCAACAGAAATAAATGACTATCTAAAACTTCCGGGTTGTCTCCCTGGCAGCACTTTCTTTAAAGCCATTATGCTAGGCATAAAGTGCTCAAGTAATGGATCCACCTGGATCCCAAGGTATATCAAAGCCAATTTGAATTAACAATGATTTGGCATTTAGTAGTGAGCACAAAGCAACATATATCAAGCAATGACAAAGTCTAACTCTCTTCCTATGCATCGGCATGTCATACAAGAACAATTCATGCACATCAAGTAAAGGCCAATACATAGCATAAGTAGTTTCTTGTAATTTATCATGTTGGAAACATAGAGAGGTGGAGATGTAGTTCCTCTCTCATAATAATTCCAAGTAGGAGCAGCAACCAAATGCATATTATATTCATCAAAATTATCACATGCAACGGTAAAAGGCAACCCATCAATATAATCCTTAATAAGAGCAAACTTCTCCGATATAGTGTAGTTTGGAGAATTCAAAAATATAGTAGGACTATCATGTGTGGGTGCAATAGCAACAATTTCATGTTTAACATAAGGAACGATAGCAAGTTCATCTCCAATAGCATAGTTCATATTGGCATCTTGGCCACAAGCATCATCAAAAAGGGATATTTCAAACGAATCAACAGGATCATAGCAATTATCATAGCATTCATCCTTCGGTAAGAACGAAGGGACATTAAATTATGTATGAGTTGAAGAGTTACTCTCGTTAGAAGGTAGGCACGGGTAGCTAATCCGCTCTTCCTCCTTTTGTTCTTCGCTCTCCTCATCATCTTTTTCATCCAATGAGCTCACAATGTCATCAATTCCTTCTTCCATAGACTCCTACAAAACATTAGTCTCTTCTTGGACAGAGGAGACTCTCTCAATAAATGCATCAATATCAGAATTGTATTTGCAATTATCATAGCAATATTTAAGGATAGCAACATTTTCAGGTCTATAAACATCATCATCAAAAGCTTCATACTTTAAAACAAAGATTCAATTTCATAAGCACCCTTTAAAGCAACAAATTCTTCTATTCATTCCACATCATAATAATCATATATACCATTAGCTTAAGAAGCCAAGGTTTCATTATCAGTAAATTTGCATGAAAAGGGAAGGTGTGGAGCATTCATCCTAGAGCAACAAGTAAAATCATATCTCAAGCATAAATCCCGAGCATACCAATGCAACATATAAATTTGATCCCATAAAAGTTTCCCTTTTTGTGTCAAGCGATAATCCCTAAAGTATTCACGTTGATCCAATGTTACTCCCATTATATAGTTGAATGGGGTTTTCTCCGGATTATCAAAATAGTGCATAATATTTTTCACATAACGAGCATCGAGGGTTTTAGGAGGTTCCCCATCTCCATGAGTAGCAAGTACCACTAATTTTTTTGGTGTTTCGTGTTCCATATCCATAACTAAAGATAGAGAACAACTTAGAACATGAAATAAAAACTACTTAGCGATAAAGAAAACAAGCACACACGAGAATATTCACCCCCACGTTATTGCTCCCTGGCAACGGCGCCAGAAAAAGGGTCTTGATAACCCACAAGTATAGGGGATCCTTTGTAGCCTTCTTCGATAAATAAGAGTGTCGAACCCAACGAGGAGCTAAAGGCAGAACAAATATTCCCTCAAGTTCTATCAACCACCGATACAACTCTACGGACACTTGACGTTTGCTTTACCTAGAACAAGTATGGAACTATTTTGCAAGAATAAAACTACGGATAAAATGCAGTAGTAAAAGTGGATTGCTTTTGCCAACAAGAAAGTCATTTATCCCTAGGCAATCGATAACAAGTACCGGTAATCATTCTTGTAATTTTATATGAGGGAGAGGCATGAGCTAACATACTTTCTCTACTTGGATAATATGCACTTATGATTGGAACTCTAGCAAGCATCCGCAACTACTAAAGATCATTAAGGTCATGAAACCCAACCATAGCATTAAGTATCAAGTCCTCTTTACTCCCATACGCCATGACCCACTTATCAACGTTTAGGCTGTTGTCACCCCCGCAACACTGACAATAAGCAAACCATGAACATATTGTAACACCCTATAGCGGGGGCCCCTCATGTTTGCATGAGACAGAGGGCACCATAGGACAACACCAAAAATAAAATATACAATCATACCAACCAAGATCACGATTAACCCATAGATCATTGGGAAATAGTATATGGAGTTGAGCACCATGTTTAAGTAGAGATTACAGCGGAGAGAAGGGGTGTTACACCACTGCATAGAGGGGGATAAAGTTGGTGTTAACAGTAGCAAGGTTGTTGATGTAGATCGTCATCATGATCCTAGCCCCGGCGGCACTCTGGCGCCACCGGGAGAGAGGGGGAGAGAGCCCCCCTCCTTCTTCTTCTTCCTTGGCCTCCCCCCTAGATGGGAGGAGCGTTCCCCCTATGGTCCATGGTCTCCATGGCGGCAAAGGGGCGGGAGTACCTTCGAGATTGGATCTCCCTCTCTGTTCTCTTCTATTTCGCGCTCCCCAGATCTGGCCCTTCACGGTTTCTTAAATTTCCGGAGATCCGTAACTCCGATTGCGCTGATCTTTTTACACGATTTTTTTCTGGATATAAGCTTCCTTGCACCCGAAGTATAGCTCTAACCGATGTTCAAGGAGGGCATGGTACACCAGGGCGCGCCTGGGCCTGGTGGCGCGCCCTGGTGGGTTTTGGTGGCCTTGGGCCTCCGTTTACGTTGATTCCACCTCCTATAATTCACAAATATTCCAAAATAATTCTCCGTAGAGTTTCATCACGTTTGGACTTCATTTGATATGGATTTTCTGTGATACAAAAACATGCAACAAACAGGAACTGGCACTGGGCACTGGATAAGTAAGTTAGTCCAAATAAATTATATAAAAAGTTGCCGAAAGTATGTAATAGTTGAATAATATTGGCATGAAAAAATCAAAAATTAGAGATACGATGGAGACGTATCACATATCCGAAGAACAAGGGCCCGAGTTGCTGGCTGATATCCACGTCGGGGACTGCGGGCATCACTCATCATCGCGCACCCTCATGGGCAAGGTGTTCTGCATCAGTTTCCACTGGCCGGTCGCGCTCAGTGACGTCACCGAGTTGGTGCGATCCTGCGAGGCCTACCAGTTCCACACCAAGCAAATTCATCAGTCGGCGCAAGGTCTCCAGACCATCCCGCTCTCATTGCCATACGCGGTCTGGGGGCTGGATATCCTGGCCCTTCCCCTTCGAGCAGCCGGTGGATATCGCTACCTTTATGTCGCCATCGACAAGTTCACTAAGTGGGCGGAGGTGGAGCCCGTACACACCATCCCTGCTGGCTCAGCCGTCAAGTTCATAAAGGGCCTCGTGATACGTTTTGGTGTCCCCAACCGTATCATTACTGATAATGGCTCCCAATTCACAAGCAACCTCTTCAGGACGTATTGTGCTAACCTTGGAACGCAGATATGCTACGCTTCCATGGCTCATCCACGGAGCAATAACCAGTCCGATCACGCCAGCGCGGAGGTCCTAAGGGGCCTCAAGGCGAGGAGCTTCAAGAAGAAGCTTGAGGCATGCGATAGGGGTTGGCTCGGTGAGCTTCAGTCCGTGTTGTGGTCCATCCGTACCACTATGACTAAGCCCACCCGCGAGACCTCGTTCTTCCTCGTCTAAGGGGCCGAGGCGGTCCTCCCACACAAGGTAAGGCATCGCTCCCTGCTAGTCCTGGCATTCTGCGAGGCCCATTAGGATGCCTCGCAGGGAACAGATCTCGTGCTTGGGGAGGAAGCCCGTCGCCAAGCCTCACTCCGAGCAGTGAGGTACCAGCAGGCGCTGCGGCGTTACCACTGCCGCAGCGTCCGCTCCCGAACCCTCGAGGTGGGAGACCTTGTCCTGAGGTGGGTCCTTTCCAGGGAGGGCCTTCACAAGCTCTCGCCCATGTGGGAGGGCCCATTCAGGATCGCCCACGTCTCCAGGCCTAGCGTCGTATGCCTGGAGACGTAGGACGGGGTCCCCATCCAGAATGTTTGGAACATCCAGCACCTCCGAAAGTTCTACCTGTGACACTCCCACGTAATAATGAGGGGGCCTATACACGCCCCCAGAGTCTCCTGAGTGCCGCCCCTGGTCCTCACGGGGGCTCCCACCCATGCCCAAGTGGCCCCATGCTCCGCGCTAGCGGATGACACGGTCAATCAGCGACTACACCCACGCCCAGTGGAGGCCCCATGCTTCGCGTTGGTAGGAAGACTAGAAGACTAGCGTAGGTGCTGGAGGCGGCTGTTCTTTGCTTCCTCTTGTAACCAAAATTTGTTATTTCTTGAAATGAAGTTGAAATTTCCGCGTCTTTATTCAAATGGGGGGTCAGGATTTGTTGCTTCTTGCGGTGTTGTACCTCTTCAATCTTGTTTCGGAAGTAACAATTGCCCATTGTTCACTCCCTCGCACCACGCGACCGGGGGCTGGGCGCGGTGTTGCACACGGGGCAAACCCGGTGATGTTGCAACAACAGCTGCAAGTCCACCCACACTCGCGTCTCACCAAGGCTTTAGCGTTCGGGTCTTCGCGTGATGCTCTTGAGCGAGCCGATAGGCAAATATGGTCCTCGGCCCCAGGCCTCGGGAAGTTTTCATCTCCTGGCTACATCCGGCATCGCGACCTGCCACACCAGCGGTGATCAAATCTCGCTCGGGCGTTCAGACGCAGTATGGGTGCCTCCAGAGAACCCGGAACCACGCGAGCTTCTCCCTTGGGATCTCAGGAGGATTCTAATACGTCTCCATCGTATATACTTTTACTAACGCTTTTCCTCTTGTTTTGGACTCTAATTTGCATGATTTGAATGAAACTAACCCGGACTACCACTGTTTTCAACAGAACTACCATGGTGTTGTTTTTGTGCAGAAATAAAAGTTCTCGGAATGGAACGAAATTTGCGAGGATTTTTATACAATAAAAGATAATTTCTAGAGCCAAGAACCACCGGAGGGGGACACCTGGGTGGGCACAACCCACCAGGGCGCGCCACCCCCTGCAGGCGCGCCCAGGTGGGTTTTCCCCACCTGGTGGCCCCGCAAACCCTGAAACCGACGCTATAAAATCCTATTTTTCCAAAAAAATAAGGGAGAAAGAATTATCATGTTTCACGAGACAAAGCCGCCGCCGTCTCCTGTTCTTCATCGGGAGGCCAGATCTGGAGTCTTTTTGGGTCTCCAAAGAGGGGGATCTTCGATCTTCCCAAGTACAAGTTCCGAGGTGAAATGCATTGATGTGGCCAATCGATATACAGTATAGTTGAATGGTTCGACAAGTTCACATGCCGGAGCTACCTGTTCTCCGCGATTCAATTGGTTCTTCTGCCTTGCCTTCTTATCTATCGGTCCCAAGGTCAAAGATCATCACCAACCCTTCTCCATCGCCAATTCCATGATGCTCCCCATCAGGAGTGAGTAATCCCTTCGTAGGCTCGCTGGTCGGTGAGGAGTTGGATGAGATTCATCATGTAATCAAGTTAGTTTTGTTAGGGCCTGATCCTTAGTGTCCATTATGTTCTAAGATTGATGTTGTTATGACTTTGCCATGCTTAATGCTTGTCACTTTGGGCCCGGGTGCCATGATTTCAGATATGAACCGTCTATCTTATCACCATTATATCTATGTTCCAGATCCGATCTTGCATGTTATAGTCACCTACTACGTGTTATGATCCGGCAATCCCGGAGTGACAATAGCCGAGACCACTCCCGATGATGACCGTAGTTTGAGGAGTTCACGTTTTCGCCGTGTGCTAATGCTTTGTTCTGGTTCTCTATTAAAAGGAGGCCTTAATATCCCTTAGTTTCCAATAGGACCTCGCTTCCACGGGAGGGTAGGACAAAAGATGTCATGCAAGTTCTTTCCATAAGCACGTATGACTATTTACGGAATACATGCCTACATTATATTTGTGAACTGGAGCTAGTGCCATATTACCCTAGGTTATGAATGTCTCATGATGAATATCATCCAACGAATCACCGATCCAATGCCTACCATTTTCCTACATGTTGATCTTCCTAAGTTACTATTGCTATTGTTACTATTGCACTTGCTACAAAACTACTGCTATCATTGTTACTGTTACTATTGTTGTGGCTACTACTATCAAAAATACCATACTACTTTGCTACTGATCACGTTGCTGTAGATAATTAATCTCTAGGTGTGGTTGAATTGACAACTCAGCTGCTAATACTTGCAAGGATTCTTTGGCTCCCCTTGTGTCGAATCTATAAACTTGGGTTGAATACTCTACCCTCGAAAACTATTGCGATCGCATATACTTGTGGGTTATCAAGACCTTTTTCTGGCGCTGTTGCCAGGGAGCATAGCTATATTTGTTGATCACTTGGGATTATTATCAAATTATCACTATGAAGAATCTGAAGGATGCTAAGACTAAAAATTTTCCCTCTAAGACGAGGGGAGGTAAGGAACTACCATCCAGCTCCGCTTTAGATTCACCTTCTGTTATAAGTAAACTTGCAACACCACCATATACTATTAATTCTGATATGTCGCAAGTTATTGATGATGCTACTTCCGCTATGAATGTTACTCATGATGATGCTAGTACCTTGCTTGATGATAATGTGCCACTAGGTGAATTTCTTGATGAACAAATTACTAGAGTAAGACAGATGATATTGTTGAAACTGATGATGAGCTTGAAAATGAAAACTTGAAACACCTATTAGAACTAGCCCTCCTAGATATGAATTGCCAAAGGTACCGGAAGGTTATGTTATAGGTGAGGAGGCAACTAGAGATATTCTTGCTTGTAAGGATAGAGATGATCTAGAAAAATTATTATGCAAGTATAAAGAAAGATCTTTGAATGCTAGAATGAAATGTGATCCTAAGTTTGCCACTTCACCTATCTTTATTGATGATAAGGATTATGATTTCTCTGTCAACCCAGAGTTAATTACTTTGGTTGAATTTGATCCTTTCCATGGTTATGAAACTGAAACTGTTGTGTCGCATCTTACTAAGTTGAATGACATAGCCACCCTTTTTGCTCACGATGAAAAGATTCGCTGTTACTATATCCTCAAATTATTTTCATTCTCATTAAAGGGTGATGCTAAAGCTTGGTACAATACTCTTGCTCCTGGTTGTGTGCGTAGTCCCCAGGATATGATTTATTACTTCTCTGAAAAATATTTCCATGCTCATAAGAAACAACCTGCCTTGTAGGAAATATTAATCTTTGTGCAAATTGAATAAGAGAGTCTCCCACAAGCTTGGGAGAGGCTTCTCCAATTGCTTAATTCTTTTCCTGATCATCCTCTTAAGAAAAATGAAATACTTGATATCTTCTATAATGGACTAACCAATGCTTCTAGAGATTTCCTAGATAGTTGTGCTGGTTGTATTTTCAGGGAACGAACTATTGAGCAAGCTGAAGAATTATTGAATAACATATTGAAAAATTATGATGATTGGACTCCTCCTGAAACACCGCCAAAACCCACTCCAAAGAAGAGGGTAATTTATATCTCAGTCCTGAAGATATGCAAGAGGCACATAAATCTATGAAGGAAAAAGATATTAAAGCAAAGGATGTTAAAAATTTACCACCTATTGAAGAAATACATGGGCTTGATACACCACCACCACCTTAGGTGGTAGATGTCAATTATTTAATGAAATTTAATGATAGTGATAATCCTTATAATGAACATCATAGTTGATGCCTTTATGAGTTTGATAATTACATTAGAAAGTAAGATCACTTCAATGCAAATGTTATGAAACAATTCAAATACAACTCCGATATGATTGCTCTCTTAAGTGACTTGTTATTTAGAATCTCAAATGATGTTAGAGGTGTAGGAAAGCATGCCTCTATGTTTCAAACTCAATTAGAACAAATTGCTAAATCTCAAAGAGAGTTGTTTGATGAAATGAACAATAATATAAGTGACTTTGCTGTTAGAGTAGCAACTAGAGGAGGTAAAATGACTCAGAAACCACTTTAACCTAAGGTACACCCAAAGAGAATTGAACAAGACTCTCAAAGAATTAACACGGATGCACCTAGTCCTTCTAAAAAAGAAAAAGAAGAAGAAAAATAATAGGACTTTGCCTGCCTCTAGTGACCAAGCAGGTGAATGTCATAGAGAAAAATAGCTCAGATAACAACCAATCTAGAAGAACTTATCTCTTTGATGAAAGGTAAAGAGGAGGTAAATGTCAATGTCATCACTTGTGAAGATATTAGTGATGTTAATTTTATTGCTCGTAATAGCTAAATCCCAACTGGAAAAATAATAGTTATGTTCCTAAAATTCCCTATCCTAATAATGGAGGAGGATCAAATAATTCTAATGGAGCTAATGGTAGCAATAGATATACTCTTGAAGAAACTCTTAAAAGTTTTATTGCTAGCCAGGCTAAGCAGAATAAAACTTCAAGAATATCTTGAAGAATCATGATAACTTACTCGGTCAATTTTGGTAAGGTTGTTGGACTAACAAATGATGTGTAGATACTTGAAGCCAGATCCAAGAATATGGAGGCACAAGTGGCAAAGATAGCAGAGAGCCAAACCTTGATTTTGGCTGAGTTTATAGGGAAACCAGATCCTAACACGGTTGAAGAAGTTAAAATGGTAAGAAGCAAGGAAGAAAAAGATGATGTACTTAACAGAAGTCATGTGCCAGTGTACAATTATACCGTTGCAGATTTGTCAAAATTATATACATGAAGTATCCACTACCATGGGTAACTAACAATGAGGCATATAATGTCTTTGTTGAACACGTTGCAGCCAAGGTACATGAACTTCATGATGAAAGAAAAAAGTTATTCAGTAAGTTACCAGCTAAGCAAGAGGATGCTTTTGAACCAACCATAGATATTGAGATAGAACATAATAAGTTCAGTGCTTTATCTGATCTAGGGGCAAGTGTTTCCACTATCCCCAAATCTGTTTATGATAGTCTTAGTCTTGTCCTTATGCTAGTACTGCGATTATATTAATATGGATAATTCTACTTTTACTCAGGCAGTAGGCATTAAGCATGGAGTTATAGTTCAAATTAATGATTGCCCGGTCATGATTGATCTCGTTATAGTAGATATGCCTGAAGATCCAATTGCTCCTATAATCCTCAGTAGACCTTTTGTAAGGACTATCAAAGTTGTGATAAATGTGTTTGAGGGAAATGTTCGTTTTGATTTAACAGCTAAAGATCCCTTTAGAAGGCATTTCCCCAGGAAAAAGAAATTGAAGACCTACACAGGAGAAGGCATCATTTTGAATGCCAGAAGCTATGGTCTCGGTGTTCTAGCACCACCTTGACCACCACTACGGTCGAGCTATCCGACTGGAAACAAAAGCTTCATTGGAGGTCGCCCACATGAACAAAGTACACAAGTAAGTTTTTGTTTTGTTTTAAATAAAAGAGTGAATGAAATTCCATGTGAAGAAGTGAGTTTGGAAGAGTTGTTCTAATGAAGGCTTAGCCTTGTGCAAGATAATTTATATGCTAGATTGATGTTTGAATGCCTGGTTATGTGTCTATGTATTGCTATGGAACTAACACCACGGGAAAACGAATAAAAATACAAGTTTTGGAAGAAAAATACTAGAAGATGCCCTTTCTGCGACCGTAGCAGTTGCGTGGGTGGTCGTTTGACCTACAGGAGGTTCAAGCGCAAAACAACAGAGACAACAGAGTGAAGGACGGTGTTTCAAACTGGTGCACTGATACATCTCCAATGTATCTATAATTTTTTCTTGTTCCATGTTGTTATATTATCATTCTTGGATGTTTTACAATCATTTTACAGCAACTTTATATCATTATTTGAGACTACCTATTGACATAGTGCCAGTGTCGGTTGTTGTTTTTGCTTGTTTTTTACTTTGCAGAAAATCAATACCAAACGGAGTCCAAACGTAGCTACACGTTTTGGAGAATTTTTCTAGACCAGAAGGAACAACTTGGGCCAAAGAAGTACCAGAGGGGAGCCTCGAGGGGGCACAACCCACCTGGGTGCGCCTGGGGGCCCAGGCGCACCCTAGTGGGTTGTGCCCACCTCGGTGGCCTCCCGCGTCGCTTCTTTGCTCTATAAATACCTCGAAAATCCAAAAACCCTAGGGGAGTCGATGAAAACACAATTCCAGCCGCCGCAAGTTCCAGAACCACCAGATCCAATCTAAACACCATCACGGAGGGGTTCATCATCCTCATTGGTGCTCTCTGTTGATGCGTGAGTAGTTCATTGTGGACCTACGGGTTCGTAGGCAGTAGCTAGATGGCTTCCTCTCTCTCTTTTGATTCTCAACAATGGTCCCTTGGAGATCTATTTATGTAACTCTTTTTGCGGTGTGTTTGTTGGGATCCGATGAACTTTGAGTTTATGATCAGATCTATTTTATCCATGAAAGTTATTTGAGTTTTGATCTCTTATATGCATGATTACTTATATCCTCATATTTATTCTTCGAATCTTTGGTTTAGTTAGGCCAACTAGATCGATTTTTCTTGCCATGGGAAGAGGTGCTTTGTGATGGGTTCGATCTTACGGTGCTCAATCCCAGTGACAGAAGGGGACATGGCACGTATGTATCGTTGTTGTTAAGGATAACAAGATGGGTTCTATTCCTACATGAATAGATCTTGTCTACATCATGTCATCATTCTTATTGCATTACCTTGTTTTTCCATGAACTTAATACACTAGATGCATGTTGGATAGCGGTCGATGTGTGCAGTAATAGTAGTAGATGTGGGCAGGAGTCGGTCTACTATTCTTGTACGTGATGCCTATATAATGATCATTGCCTGGATATCGTCATAATTATTTGAAGTTCTACCAATTGCCCAACAGTAATTTGTTTACCCATCGTATACTATTTTTTTTGATAGAAGCCACTAGTGAAATCTACGTCCCCATGGTCTATTCTATTCTTTATCATATTTGCTTTCTGATCTATTATTTGCCACTTTTATTTTCAGATCTATTATTCTAAAAACCCAAAAATACCTTGCTGCAATTTTTGTTATTTATTTTATTTTGTGTTTCCGCGGGATCTATTTATCCAATCTACTACAAAGCAATCTATCTTTTACCCGGGAGGGATTGACAACCCCTCTTACGCGTCGGGTTGCAAGTATTTGTTCTTTGTGTGCAGGTATTTTTACATAGTGTTGCGTGGTTCTCCTACTGGTTCGACAACCTTGGTATCATCACTGAGGGAAATACCTACCATAGCTGTGCTGCATCATCCCTTCCTCTTCAGGGAAAATACTGACGCGGACACGAGCCACCAAGAAAGGATTTCTGGCGCCGTTGCCAGGGAGACATCATCAACATCTATCAGGTTCCTAATCACAAATATCATCTCCTTGCAATTTACATTATTTGCCATTTGCCTCTCATTTTCATCTCCCCCACTTCACAAAAATTTGCCATTTTGTTCGCCCTCTTTTTCATTCGTCGTTTTCTCGTCAGATCTGTTTTTGTGTGCAATTGTGTTTGCCACTTTTTATCGTTATGGATAGTTCTTCCTCTATTGCGTGCACCCCCGAGAACGAGGTTCTTAATTTCAAACAAAGGGAAGGCAAGAATCTAAAATATGCTTGGTATAGGATTTGCAATGCACATAATAGATCTATTCGTAAGCAATCTACTGTTGTTCTTCTTCATTGTTTTTATGTGGGCGTCACTACTTGGTATAGATTCGTCCTTGATACCAGCAAGTCTCTTTACTCGTTTCTTAATGCATCATCTCGTAACTAACTCATTAGTCACATTGCTTGCAAGGCTTATAGTGATGTGCATTACCGAGAGGGCCCAGAGATACCTCTCCGAAACACGGAGTGACAAATCCTAATCTCGATCTATGCCAACTCAACAAACACCATCACAGACACGTGTAGAGCATCTTTATAATCACCCAGTTACGTTGTGACATTTGATAGCACACTAAGTGTTCCTCCGGTATTCGAGAGTTGCATAATCGCATAGTCATAGGAACATGTATAAGTCATGAAGAAAGCAATAGAAATAAACTAAACCATCATAGTGCTAAGCTAACGGATGGGTCTTGTCCATCACATCATTCTCTAATGATGTGATCCCGTTCATCAAATGACAACACATGTCTATGGCCAGGAAACTTAACCACCTTTGATTAACGAGCTAGTCTAGTAGAGGCATACTAGGGACACTTTGTTTTCTCTATGCATTCACACATGTATCAAGTTTCCGGTTAATACAATTCTAGCATGAATATAAACATTTATCATGATATAAGGAAGTAAAATAATAACTTATTATTGCCTCTAGGGCATATTTCCTTCAGCCTCCCACTTGCACCAGAGTCAATAATCTAGTTCACATCGCCATGTGATTTAACACCAATAGTACATATCTTTACCCATAGTTCACATCGCCATGTGACCAATACTCAAAGGGTTCTACTAGAGTCAATAATCTAGTACACATCGCTATGTGATTTACACCCAAGAGTAATAAGGTGTAATCATGTTTTTCTTGTGAGAGAAGTTTTAGTCTACGGGTCTGCCACATTCAGATCCATATGTATTTTGCAAATTTCTATGTCTACAATGCTCTGCACGGAGCTACTCTAGCTAATTGCTCCTACTTTCAATATGTATCCAGATCGAGACTCAAAGTCATCCAGATTGGTGTCAAAGCTTGCATCGACGTAACTCTTTACGACGAACTCTTTTATCACCTCCATAACTTAGAAATATATCCTTAGTCCTTTTCAGGTATTTCAGGATGTTCTTTGGTACCTCCCTACTATACTTATAGCAAGGTACACATCAAGTCTGGTACACGGCATTGCATACATGATAGAACCTATGGCTGAAGCATAGGGAATGACTTTCATTTTCTCTCTATCTTCTGTAGTGGTCGGACATTGAGTCGCACTCAACTTCACACCTTGTAACATAGGCAAGAACCCTTTCTTTGACTAGTCCATTTTGAACTTCTTCAAAATCTTATCAAGGTATATGCTTTGTGAAAGTCCAATTAAGCGTCTTGATCTAGCTCTATAGATCTTGATGCCCAATATATAAGCAGCTTCACCGAGGTCCTTCATTGAAAAATTCTTATTCAAGTATCCTTTTATGCTTTCCAGAAATAATGTATCATTTCCAATCAACAATATGTCATCCACATATAATATTAGAAATGCTACAGGGCGCCCTTTCACTTTCTTGTAAATACAGGCTTCTCCAAAAGTCTGTATAAAACCATATGCTTTGATCACACTATAAAAACATTTATTCCAAATCCGAGAGGCTTGCACCAGTCCATAAATGGATCGATGGAGCTTGCACACTTTGTTAGCATCATTTGGATCGATAAAACCTTCTGGTTGCATCATATACAACTCTTCTTCCAGAAATCCATTCAGGAATGCAGTTTTGGCTTCCATTTACCAAATTTCATAATCATAAAATGCGGCAATTGCTAACATGATTCGGACAGACTTAAGCATCGCTATGGGTGAGAAAGTCCCATCATAGTCAACTCCTTGAACTTGTCAAAAACCTTTCGCAACAAGTCAAGCTTTGTAGACAGTAACATTGCCGTCAGCGTCAGCCTTCTTCTTGAAGATCCATTTATTCTCGATGGCTTGCCGATCATCAGGCAAGTCAACCAAAGTCCACACTTTGTTCTCACACATGGATCCCATCTCAGATTTCATGGCCTCAAGCCATTTCGCGGAATCTGGGTTCGTCATCGTTTCCTCATAGTTCATAGGTTCGTTATGGTCTAGTAACATGACGTCCAGAACAGGATTACCGTACCACTCTGGTGCGGATCTTACTCTGGTTGACCTACGAGGTTCAGTAGTAACTTGGTCTGAAGTTTCATGATCATCATCATTAGTTTCCTCGCTAATTGGTGTAGGAATCACTGGAACTATTTTCTGTGATGAACTACTTTCCAATTCGGGAGAAGGTACAATTACCTCATCAAGTTCTACTTTCCTCCCACTCACTTCTTTCGAGGGAAACTCCTTCTCTGGAAAGGATCCATTCTTAGCAACGAATATCTTGCCTTCGGATCTGTTGTAGAAGGTGTACCCAACTGTCTCCTTTGGGTATCCTATGAAGACACATTTCTCTGATTTGGGTTCGAGCTTATCAGGTTGAAGCTTTTTCACATAAGCATCGCAGCCCCAGACTTTAAGAAACGACAACTTGTGTTTCTTGCCAAACCACAGTTCATAAGGTGTCGCCTCAATGGATTTAGATGGTACCCTATTTAACGTGAATGTAGCCGTCTCTAAAGCATAGCCCCAAAACAATAGCGGTAAATCAGTAAGAGACATCATAGATCGCGCCATATCTAATAAAGTGCGGTTACGATGTTCGGACACACCATTACGCTATGCTGTTCCAGGTGGCGTGAATTGCGAAACTATTCCACATTGTTTCAAATGAAGGCCAAACTCGTAACTCAAATATTCCCCTCCACGATCAGATCATAGAAACTTTATTTTCTTGTTACGATGATTTTCCACTTCACTCTGAAATTCTGTGAACTTTTCAAATGTTTCAAACTTATGTTTCATTAAGTAGATATACCCATATCTGCTCAAATCATCTATGAAGGTCAAAAAATAATGATACCCGCCGCGAGCCTCAACACTTATCGGACCGCATACATCAGTATGTATTATTTCCAATAAGTCAGTTGCTCGCTCCATTGTTCCGAAGAATGAAGTCTTAGCCATCTTGCCCATGAGGCATGGTTCGCAAGCATCAAGTGATTCATAATCAGGTGATTCCAAAAGCCCATTAGCATGGTGTTTCTTCATGCGCTTTACACCAATATGACCTAAACGGCAGTGCCACAAATATGTTGCACTATTATTATCAACTTTGTATCCTTTGGCATCAATATTATGAATATGTGTATCACACGATCGAGATCCAACAAACTATTTTCATTGGTTGTATGACCATCGAAGGTTTTATTCATGTAAACAGAACAACAATTATTCTCTGACTTTAAATGAATAACCATATTGCAATAAACATGATCAAATCATATTCATGCTCAACACAAACACCAAATAACATTTATTTTGGTTCAACACTAATCCCGGAAGTATAGGGAGTGTGCGATGATGATCATATCAATCTTGGAACCACTTTCAACACACATCGTCACTCACCCTTAACTAGTCTCTGTTCATTCTGCAACTCCCGTTTCGTGTTACTAATTTTAGCAACTGAACCTGTATCAAATATCCAGGGGTTTCTATGAACACTAGTAAAGTACACATCAATAATCTGTATATCAAATATACCTTTGTTCACTTTGCCATCCTTCTTATCCGCCAAATATTTGGGGCAGTTCCGCTTCTAGTGACCATTCCCTTTGCAGTAGAAGCACTCAGTTTCAGGCTTAGGTCTAGCTTTGGGCTTCTTCATGGGAGTGACAACTTGCTTGCCATTCTTCTTGAAGTTCCCTTTCTTTTCCTTTGCCCTTTTCTTGAAACTAGTGATCTTGTTAACCATCAACAATTGATGCTTTTTCTTGATTTCTACCTTCGCCAATTTCAGCATCGCGAAGAGCTCGGGAATCATTTTCTTCATCCCTCACATATTATAGTTCATCACTAAGTTCTAGTAACTTGGTGATAGTGACTAGAGAACTCTGTTAGTCACTATCTTATCAGGAAGATTAACTCCCACTTGATTCAAGCGATTGTAGTACTCAGACATTCTGAGCACATGCTCACTAGCTGAGCTATTCTCCTCCATCTTGTAGGCAAAGTGCTTTGTCAGAGGTCTCATACCTCTTAACACGGGCATGAGTCTGAAATACCAATTTCAACTCTTGGAACATATCATATGCTCCGTGGCGTTCAAAACATTTTTGAAGTCCCGGTTCTAAGCCATAAAGCATGGTACACTAGACTATCAAGTAGCTATCATATCAAGCTTGCCAAATGTTCACAACATTTGCATATACTCCTGCAATAGGTATGTCACCTAGCGGTGCATCAAGGACATAATACTTCTGTGCAGCAATGAGGATAATCCTCAGATCATGGACCTAGTCCGCATCATTGCTACTATCATCTTTCAACTTAGTTTTCTCTAGGAACATATCAAAAATAAAACAGGGGAGCTATACGCAAGCTATTGATCTACAACATAGATATGCAAATACTATCAGGACTAAGTTCATGATAAATTAAGGTTCAATTAATCATATTACTTAAGAACTCCCACTTAGATAGACATCCCTCTAGTCATCTAAATGATCACGTGATCCAAATCAACTAAACCATGTCAGATCATCACATGAGATGGAGTAGTTTTCAATGGTGAAAATCACTATGTTGATCATATCTACTATATGATTCACGCTCGACCTTTCGGTCTGAGTGTTCCGAGGCCATATCTGCATATGCTAGGCTCGTCAAGTTTAACCCGAGTATTCTACGTGTGCAAAACTAGCTTACACCCGTTGTATGTGAACGTTGAGCTTATCACACCCGGTCATCACGTGGTGTCTCAGCATGAAGAACTCTAGCAACAGTTCATACTCAGGGAGAATACCTATACCTTGAAATTTAGTGAGAGATCATCTTTTAATGCTACCGTCATACTAAGCAAATAAGATGCATAAAGGATAAACATCACATGCAATCAAATAAGTGATATGATATGGCTGTCATCATCTTGTGCCTTTGATCTCCATCTCCAAAGCACCGTCCTGATCACCATCGTCACCGGCTTGACACCTTGATCTCCATCGAAGCATCGTTGTCATCTCGCCAATTATTGCTTCTACGACTATCGCTACCGCTTAGTGATAAAGTAAAGCAATTACATGGCGATTGCATTTCATACAATAAAGCGACAACCATAAGGCTCCTGCCAGTTGCCGATAACTGTTACAAAACATGATCATCTCATACAACAATTTATATCTCATCATGCCTTGACCATATCACATCACAGCAAGCCCTGCAAAAACAAGTTAGACGTCATCTACTTTGTTGTTTCAAGTTTTACGTGGCTGCTACAGGCTTCTAGCAAGAACCGTTCTTACCTACGCATCAAAACCACAACGATTTTCGTCAAGTGTGTTGTTTTAACCTTCAACAAGGACCGGGCATAGTCAAACTCGGTTAAACTAAAGTTGGAGAAACAAACACCCGCTAGCCACATGTGCGCGTAGCACGTCGGTAGAACCAGTCTCATGACCGCGGTCATGTAATGTCGGTCCAGGCCGCTTCATCCAACAATACTGCCAAATCAAAGTCAGACGTTGCTGGTAAGCAGTATGACTATTATTGCCCACAACTCTCTGTGTTCTACTTGTGCATATAACATCTAAGCATAGACCTGGCTCGGATGCCACTGTTGGGGAATGCGGTAATTTCAAAAAAAATCATACAATTACACAAGATCTATCTAGGAGAAGCATAGCAACGAGCGGGGAGAGTGTGTCCACGTACCCTCGTAGACCGAAAGCTGAAGCGTTTTATCAATGCGGTTGATGTAGGCATATGTCTTCATGATCCGACTGATCCTAGCACCGAATGTACGGCACCTCCGTGTTCAGCACACGTTCAGATCGATGACGTCCCTCGTACTCTTGATCAGCACAACAGCGTGGCGACGGTGATGATGAAGTTACCAGCGCAGGGCTTCGCCTAAGCACTACAACAATATGACCGAGGTGTGTAACTGTGGAGGGGGGCACCGCACACGGATACAATATCAACTTGTGTGTATATGGGGTGCCCCCTGGCCACGTATATAAAGGAGGGGAGGGAACAGGTGGCCGGCCCAAGGGGGCGCGCCAGGTGTGGGGAATCCTACTAGGACTCCCCAGTCCAAGTAGGATTCCCCTCCTTATTCCTATTCCTAGTAGGAGAAGGAGGGAAGGAGGAGGAGGAGAGAAGGAAAAGGGGGGCGCCCGCCCCCCAAACCCTAGTCCAATTCGGTTTGCGCTAGGGGCGTACACCACTCCTTGGTTGGCCTCCTCTCTTCCACCACTAGGCCCATGAGGCCCATTAACTTCCCGGGGGGGTTCTGGTAACCCCCCGTACTCCGAAACTCATCTAAACGACCCGAACCATTCTGGTGTCCGAATGTAACCTTCCAATATATGAAAATCTTCATGTCTCGACCATTTTGAGACTCCTCGTCATGTCCGTGATCTCATCCGGGACTCCGAACAAACTTCGGTACATCAAATCACATAACTCATAATACAAATCGTCATCTAACGTTAAGCGTGCGGACCGTACAGGTTTGAGAACTATGTAGACATGACCGAGACACATCTCCAGTCAATAACCAATAGCGGAACCTGGATGCTCATATTGGCTCCTACATATTCTACGAATATCTTTAGCGGTCAAACCGCATAACAACATACGTTGTTCCCTTTGTCATCAGTATGTTACTTGTCCAAGATTCGATTGTCGGTATCATCATACCTAGTTCAATCTCGTTATCGGCAAGTCTCTTTACTCGTTCCGTAATGCATCATCCCGTAACTAACTCATTAGTCACATTGCTTGCAAGGCTTATAGTGATGTGCATTATCGAGAGGGCCCAGAGATACCTCTCCGAAACACGGAGTGACAAATCCTAATCTTGATCTGTGCTAACTCAACAAACACCTTTGAAGACACCTGTACAGCATCTTTATAATCACCCAGTTACATTGTGACGTTTGATAGCACACTAAGTGTTCCTCCCGTATTTGGGAGTTGCATAATCTCATAGTAATAGGAACATGTATAATTCATGAAGAAAGCAATAGCAATAAACTAAATGATCATAGTGCTAAGCTAACGGATGGGTCTTGTCCATCACATCATTCTCTAATGATGTGATCCCATTCATCAAATGACCACACATGTCTATGGTCAGGAAACTTAACCATCTTTGATTAACGAGCTAGTCTAGTAGAGGCATACTAGGGACACTTTGTTTTGTCTATGTATTCACACATGTATCAAGTTTCCGGTTAATACAATTCTAGCATGAATAATAAACATTTATCATGAATAAGGAATAAAATAATAACTTTATTATTGCCTCTAGGGCATATTTCCTTCAAAACTTTCATGAAGATCATTGGACAAAATACACTTGATTCTTTTTAATAGTTTTTCCAATATGATGATAGTGATATGTGAGTCATGTTGGTGAGATTATGCTTTAGTAAGAATATTGGTGTAAGGTTTGTGATTCCCTATGCAAGAACAAAAGTCAATAATTATGCAATGAAATTACATCCTACTTGTGGTGCATTATTCGGTGTTAGTTATGCTTAATGCACACTTATGTGATTTTTCGTTTCTTGGTTGGATGCTTCTCAATCTTTTTGCTAGCCTTCCCTTTCACTAAGTGGGAATACTACTTGTGCATCCAAAATCCTTAAACCCAATTTTGCCATATGAGCCCACCATACCTACCTATGTGTGGTATTCTCTTGCGTTCTAAGCAAATTTGTATGTGTCATCTCTAATTTTCAAAATAAAATTCCTTTTTGTGTGCTCATACCGCTCATGAAACAGTGGCTGATAATATTCCATGCTATATGTGTTATTCTCAAGATGAGTGTTTATTCACTTGTCATTGCACGAGAGTATGGCAAAGGTATTAGGGATGCCGAGTCCCGAATTGAAAAGTGAATTTACTTTATGTTGTCAAATAATAAATTCCTTGGAAAGTGTTGGTATGGACGGAACCCGTGGATACAGCTAGCTGTGGAATGTGAAAGTATGGTGGAAAAAGGATAAACTTTAATTTATGTTTGGGAACCGCCTATGATATATCTAGCATGGAATGTATTGGGAACTACTCGATCATTTTCATTGACAGGAAAAGCATGCCACCCAAAATGTTTTATCACTATTTTTTTTGCTTTGATCTTTGGCACCTCTACAAATCCTTACTTCCCTCTGCGAAGGGCCTTTCTATTTAGTTTATGCAATTTTTTTGAGTCTCCATCTTCTCTTATAAAGCACCAACTAAGGGGCAATATGATTGTACTTGAACATTGGGTGTAGCTAATATGCGAGTGTCTCATGAATGAATCAATGACTGAGCATGATGGGCTAGGGATAACTTGGTTTAGTGTTGATATTTTGAAAGACGTCCATGCTACAAAAGGAAAAAATATGTGATGAGCATGTTAGGCAGCATTCCACATCAAAAATTCTATTTTTATCATTTACCTACTCGAGGACGAGTAGGAATTAAGCTTGGGGATGTTGATATGACGTATCTATAATTTTTGCTTTTTCCATGTTGTTATATTGTCATTATTGGATGTTTTACAATCATTTTATAGCAACTATATATCAGTTTTTGGGACTAATCTATTGACATAGTGCCCAATGACAGTTGTTGTTTTTGCTTGTTTTTTACTTCGCAGTAAATCAATACCAAACGGAGTCCAAACGTAGTGAATCTTTTTGGTGAATTTTTCTAGACCGGAAGGAACAACTTGGACCAACGAAGTACCAGAGGGGTGCCCCGATGGTGGCACAGCCCACCTGGGTGCGCTTGGGCCTCCAGACGCACCCAGGTGGATTGTGCTCACCTCGGTGGCCTCCCACACCGCCTCTTTGCTCTATAAATACCATGAAAATACAAAAACCCTAGGGGAGTCGACGAAAATACAATTCTAGCCACCGCAAGTTCCAGAACCACCAGGTCCAATCTAAACACCATCATAGAGGGGTTCATCATCCTCATTGGTGCCTCTCTGATGATGTGTGAGTAGTTCTTTGTAGACCTATGGGTCCGTAGGCAATAGCTAGATGGCTTCCTATCTCTCTTTTGATTCTCAATACAATGGTCTCTTGGAGATCTATATGATGTAACTCTTTTTGCAGTGTGTTTGTTGGGATCCGATGAACTTTGAGTTTATGATCAGATCTATTTTATCCATGAAAGTTATTTAAGTTTTGATCTCTTATATGAATGATTACTTATAGCATTGTATTTCTTCTTCGAATATTTGGCTTAGTTAGGCCAACTGGATCAATTTTTCTTGCCATGGGAAGAGGTGCTTTGTGATGGGTTCGATCTTACGGTGCTCAGTCCCAGTGAAAGAAGGGGAATTGACATGTATGCATTGTTGCTATTAAGGATAACAAGATGGGGTCTATTCCTACATGAATAGATCTTGTCTACATCATGTCATCGTTCTTATTGCATTATTTTGTTTTTTCATGAACTTAATACACTAGATGCATGCTGGATAGCGGTCGGTGTGTGGAGTAATAGTAGTAGATGCGGGCAGGAGTCGGTCTACTAATATTGGATGTGATGCCTAGCTATATAATGATCATTGACTGGATATCGTCATAATTATTTGAAGTTCTATCAATTGCCCAATAGTAATTTGTTTACCCACCGTATGTTATTTTTCTCGAGAGAAGCCCACTAGTGAAATCTATGGCCCCCGAGTGTATTCTTTATCATATTTGCTTTTCGATCTATTATTTGCGACATTTATTTTTCAGATCTATTATTCTAAAAACCCAAAAAAAACTTGTTGTATTTTTTGTTATTTACTTTATTTCGCGTTTTAGCAAGATCTATTTATCGGATCTACTACAAACCAATCTATCTTCTACCCGGTAGGGATTGACAACCCCTCTTACGCGTCGGGTTGCAAGTATTTGTTCTTTGTGTGAAGGTATCATTTACATAGTGTTGCATGGTTCTCCTACTGGTTCAATAACCTCGGTTTCATTACTGAGGGAAATACCTACTGTAGTTGTGTTGCATCATCCCTTCCTCTCCAGGGAAAATACTGACGTGGACACGAGCCATCACGCACATGCTCTTTTTGTGGTCATCTTGATTCTCTAAAGAAACCACGAACGAGTCCAGAGCATTTGACGGCGTTCCAAACGGGGCGCAAGTGCCCGTCTGAGCGGTCGTTTGACATCTTCGACCAGAAGTACAAGAAGAACAGACCAAACGGAGCCGTTTGAAACAGATGCTGACGCCTGTTTCGGCGGTCATTTCATCTACGAAGGCAAAGGTGAGTTTAACCGAGTTAAAGACAGCGTTCTAGGCGGGCTCTTGCACCCGTATGAGCGGTCGTTGTGCACGCCGGCGGCTCCAATAAGCCTGAGGAAGGACATATTTCAACCCCATCTCTCTCTTTTCTTCTTCTTCCTCCTCCAAAACCTAGTAAAACTTCGCCCGGTCTTTGTACTCGTTCGTGTTCAGTTCGAATATTACCGTATGATCGATCTACGGTATATTTATCCTCCGATCCCCAACTTATTTTTTGCAAATTCGTGTTCTACCTGCCTAGCATTGCCATGTCTAGGAGATGCATATTTTTGATTCAAACATGAGTTTGGCGTGGATTTGTTGAAGTTTTTAGTTGAGCATGAGGATGTGAGTACCGTAGGATCGTTATTGTTTCATTATGTTGGACTAAAAAGTTGTTTTGTAGATGTTTACACGGAGGTCTTCTCGCATACACGGTGAGGCGAGTTCATCCATCGCGCAACCGCAACAAGTTTTCACTAAGGGGATCATCTTCACCGACCGTGGAGCAAGGTAGAAGTTCCAAAAGCTCACTACAAGGAAGATCAAAGTAACGAAAGGGGCTTGTGCGAGTACTCTCGCCAAGCCAGGTATTACTAATGATTTTAATTTTATTTTTCATAATGTCGGGTTGCACCATTTTGTTTATCAGGGATGTGAGACCTATGAACGATTGACGCTTGAGTTTCTTAGTACTCTCTCGCACAATGTTGGATTAGTGCCAAATGTAGGAGGAGGAGAGGATCACTTTCCGTCTCCTTGACCAAGACTTTAACATCACTTTTGTTGAGTGGTGCAACTATTTTGGCTTCCCCAACAATGATGTTGATATTAGATATGTTTATGATTTCACTGACCCGCGCCTGAGGCAATCCTTTCTTACGATGAGTCGTCGTGGCTCAAAGCAAAGAGCCAGTTGCATTGAATGTCCTGCTATACGTTATTTCTACTATGTTATCACTAACTCCTTGCAGACACGAGGAGAAGTTTCTAAGGTGAATGATGAGAACATGCTAGTTCTCGGGAAAGCAGCAAACTTGGACGTCGGTTATTCGCCCAACTTAGGGGAATACTTTTGCTACACCTCGTGCATCAAGAAAATCATGTACAAGGAGATATCGTGTGTGGAGGAGTGTCACCATGTTGGCCAACTCCCTTGGCCTTGACTACAGTCATCTCCGCCCCATTGTCGGTAACACCCTTGTTAACCTTCATGCTCTTACTAGCGCTGGTGTGGTAGTAGTTTGTAATGGCCGCCATTGTATCAATTTCCTGGAGTGGCGTACTTGTTACCCACACCTATGCCTAATCGTTCCTCCATCAAGAATGGACAATTGCATTATGTTGCACAGGAAGGAGATGTAGCTTTTGACCAAGAAGGGCCAAAACATGAACAAGTAGAGCAAGAAGAACTCGCCATTAATGAAGAGGAAGAGCAACCCCAGCAAGACTACACCACCTTCATGGACCTCAACAACCTTCAGGTCTCTATTGATGATATGAGCAACCATGTGTCATCCCCGAGGAGCACGTCCACCTACATGAACATGAACTTCTCCAACTGGAGCCAAGAGTGGGCTCCTTACCAACCGCCGCAATGAAATCGCTTGTTTGGGATTGCAAGAGCCTAAGCTTGGGGGAGTTTATCACCACTTCTACATCAAGATGTGGCAGTATTTGAATAAATTGTAAGGAAGTTGTACTTAAGCTCAAGGAGCTTCAAAACACTCGTGTTGGTCTGTTCCAACACTTTGCTTTTTATTTACTATTGCTTTTACTTGCTTTTGATTTGTTTTTGCCTTTGTGATTTTTCGGTTGCAAGTTAGTTTTCAGAAACCCAAAAACCAAACAAATACAATAAGCTTTGCTTTGCTCTTGTTCTTATTTAGCCCCTTGGAGTTCATTTGCAATTTTTTCCGGAGTTGATCTATGCCAGGACAATGAGGAATGCAAGAGTAAAGGAGAGACGTGTGTAAATTTGCAATCGTGCAGGTATGTCCTATGACCCCCGTCTTTTGCACTTGGATACTTAGAGTAGATGTACTAGTAGTAGTATGTGTAATATGTGTCGATGGGAGTGAGTCTTGATAGTTGATACAAAGGTTTTGCTCTAGTAGCTGAAATAATTGTGTAGCCTTTATTTTCTTTAGTTTAGACAACTAAGACTTGTTGTGGGACAGTTTTGAAAATGAAATGAAATTAACCAAGTATAACTTTGCACAAGAGAAAGTCTTTCAAGACTTGGGAGTTGAGAAATTTTAGGGAAGTGATGTTTAAACATGCTCAACCCCATGTTGTTAATTTTAATAGACTCGATAACACTTGCGGATTAAATTGTCTAGAGGAACTTAGTTGAAAGGTGGGTGAGATTATGCCAAAAATCTGTGTGGTATATCTCAACATGGTGTTATAGCTTCTGGATGGTACCATGGCCTTTGCTACTAAATGCGCGTTTACATATGCAAATGTGGCTTATTCGCCCTTCTTGATGTTATGCTGAGGACTCCGCTAGCCAATGAACGATCCACCAAGAGCGCTAGCTCGGATTTTGGCTATGAGTTTGTTACCGTGCGTAGTGGCAACACTACAAACGGATATTATTTGACTTTCTCTTGAATGGGTGTGTATGTGGTAAATAAAGGGGACTGGTCAAAAGAGCTCGAAAGAGACATTCTTGCTAAAGGTCCATAGTTCCCAAAACATTAAGCCACAGCAAAAACCTATGCATGATCACTTATTTGGCATAATCTCCTTCACATGACAATCAAAGTTCTAGCAAACAATGATTGAAACAAAGTGTTTAAGAGCCTAGAGGAGGAAACAATTGTGAGTGTGTTCAAGAGCACTTGAGCATCATGTTCTAGTACATGCTTTCTACTCCCTAACTTATGTTTTCATGGCTCTATCTTAAGAAATTCTTCCATGCATTCCCGGCAAGAAAGTATTGTCTAGATTAAATGAAATGAAGTGTTGCAAAGTTGTTTTATCTAGTAGGTCAGAAACTTTGTGTTGATTATCATTACTTCACTAACACTTGCACTATAACCATGCCACCGGTATATCTATGATAAGTTTTCACGTCAAGAAGTAGAGGGCTATCAAGGCATATGATCGTAAGTGAACTAAAACCTTCTCGTTACTTCGGTTTAAACAACTGAGTTCCTTATGATTCGAATTTCTCTCTATGTTGCTCGAGAACCATCAAGTTTAAGCTTGGGGTAGTAAATGAGTGATACTTTTACACTCATTTCAACCTTGTTTAAACCGAGACATTTCATTAAAAGAGAGATATTCGCTCTGATATTGCCACTAATGATGAATGAATGCAAAGGATTGCACAAATCCTATCTTTAATATTTTTTCCACGGGAAATGGGCTAAAAAGGGAAGATATCACATGGGAGAAAGGAAAGGTAGGAAAATGGAGGAGAAATAAATCATAAAGAGGCGTCAGAAGGCAGAGCAAAAGACGATGTTCCATGCGACTGCTCACATGAGAATCATTTGATGTAGAAACCGAGGCAGCTCGTCCACCTAAACAACTTTTATTAAGGGGGCCTCGTCGAAATGTTAATAGAACGAGCAGAGGAGGAGCGTCAAGCACAACTGCAAACCATTTGACATCATATCCATCCACAAACCCTAGTCGCCGCCATTTTCCCCTCCATAGCCATCTCTACCACATAGCCCTCTCTCATATAGTTCATACTTGTAATTGTGCATCGCACAAGGCATCTATTGTAAGACATATTACAATCAATCAATCTCAAGATGTGTTCTTTAATGATTTCTTCTCGCGATCTGATCTCCATGAGTAGTCCGGTAAGGTATGGGATGAGGCATGAGCCTTGCAGCCCCAGGTATTTGGTGAAGGGATCAATGGAAGTCTTTGAAACAACGTCTTGTATGTGTGAAATAAAATTGCATCGTGAAGTATCTCTTGTCTTGTCTATGATCTTCATCTCTGCAGGTACCTAGGATCATGGAGATCGAGCACCAGTGAGGTTAGGAGCAAGGGGACCATGAAGTGTTATATTAAACACCAGTGATAGTAAGGTTTAGTAGGGTAACATGGATCATAACCTTGGGGATTCATGAGGTGTAGTCATTGAACGTCCAAAGCTTTTTTATGGCATCATTATCTTAATTATCAGGGCAACCCTGTGAGACAGATAGGACCTTCGGTAGGAAAACTGTTCTTGATACAAGACTCATGATGGTCAGGATGTTATTTGGACACATCCCCCATTCCAAACGAAGCAAGCACCTCTTAATGGGTGACTTCCCGAGCACAAACTAATATCATTTTTTATCCCAACACCAATACGTAGCATTAAGACCTCATCCATGTACCTTCTTTTTATTATAAGTGTTTGAATCACTATTTGCTTGTTGATTTGGTCAAAAGCTAGATTTAACACTTTGGCAAAAGCTTGCTAGAGACCATTTCTTCAAGGGAATCTTCCTCTCATGGGTTCAATAACCCAGGGTCACCTCTAGGAAAATAGATGCTGGATTGATGTAGGGTGGAACCCTAGATGTCTGAACTTTCATGATTGGAGCGGATCCTACCAAGAACATGAAGAACGCGAGGGAAAACACGAGGAGAGAAATCACTCAAACCAACAAGATTCAATTACACATGTGCTAGATCCTCGAAACACAAAGAGATACACGATCCATGATCAACAAGGGACGACACAAGCAGAAAGTTCCTCTCCATGAGGAGGTCTTGAGGGTCTTCTCATGAGGGGCCTTGAATCCAAGATGGATCTTCTCTGTAGAGGTCGCGGTCTCTCTCGATGGAATAGATCCGGATGGATGAGCAAAGCTCTATCTCACAAATGAGCTAAACCATTGCTAACCCTAATACGGAGCTAGGGGACCAAGGGGTAAGTGGGGGATACATGGAGTGAAACCCCTTCCACTGTGTGCAGGTAGGGCGGTAGTATCGGTCATGGGGGCGGTTGTACCGCTGGGAGCTCGGGTGCTGGTTCCCAGAGGTCGTGAAAGGGAGTAGCAGTTGTACCAGTGGTCAGAGCGGTTGTAGCGGTCTTTTGGCTGTTACGGGGATAAATCAGTGATGTACCGTCCTTGCACCACTCGATCACAAAAGTTGGGCTGGTGGTTGGGCGGTAGTCGAGCGGTTGTACCGTTCGGGCGCTAGTTGGGCGGTACATGGGCGGTTGTACCAGGATTTCTGGGCTGGGCAGGTTTTCTTCATGCTCTTGATGTCCAACTTGCACTGTAACTTCTCCTTGGTTGCTTCCTTGGTACCTAAGAACACAAAGCATCTCCATTTGAGGTAGTAACCATGTCTCAAGTGGGTCTAAGGGGAGTTCAACAAGGAGATAGTTAACCTCGTTTTCGATAGCTCTTTCACGAGCTCTTGTCGTTGGTCCAAGTGGTGTCTTGGGAGATGTAGGATGGTCCATGGGGATGACCATGGGATGCTCCGCATCATCTCCCATCCCCCCCCCCTTGGGAAAGATTCGACCTCGGATCGAAAGCCTCATCACCATGGTAGGGAGAGAGATCCTAGATGTTGAAGACGTCGCTCACGTTGTACTTGTCGCATGGGAGATCGATCTTGTATGCATTGTTGTTGTAGCGTGCTAGCACCTTGAATGGTCCGTCGGCTCGAGGTAGAAGCTTGGACTTGCGTTCTTTGGGGAAGTGTTCCTTGCGAAGGTGTAGCCACACGAGATCTCCAATGTTTAATATCATTGGTTGCTTGTTGATGTTGAGCTTGGTCGCGAGTTGTTGTACTTGGCGCTCGATGGTGTGCCTTGTATCTTCATGCATCTTCTTGAGGTAGGTCACTCGTGCACTCGCGTCCATGTTGATGCGCTCTTGTAGCGGTAAAGGGAGAATGTCCAATGGGGACAACGGGTTGAAACCATAGATGACCTCGAAGGGGGACTTGCCGGTAGTTGAATGTCTTGCTTGGTTGTAGGCGTACTCAGCGATGGGTAGACACTCCTCCCACTCCTTGATGTTCCTCTTGATAAACACGTGTAGTAGAGTGGAGAGCGTACAGTTCGTCACCTCTGTCTGGCCGTCAGTTTGAGGATGGTATGCCGAAGAAAACAAGATCTTGATTCCGAGCTTGGCGCATAGAGTCTTCCAAAAGTAACTCAAGAACTTGACATCGCGGTCCAAGACAATCGTCTTTGGCACTCCATGGAGACGCAAGATTTCCCTACAAAAAAGATTTGCAATATGTGAAGCATCGTCTATCTTGTTGCATGGGATGAAATGAGCCATCTTAGAGAATTGGTCCACAACAACAAACACGGAATCTTTGCCATTTCTAGTTCTAGGCAAACCAAGCACAAAATCCATGCTAATATCTTCCCATGGGTGATATGGAATTGGAAGGGGCATATAAAGACCATGGGATTGAGCTTTTGACTTAGCTTTGCGACATGTCGAGCATCGATTGGTGAAGTGTGAGACGCCACAGAACATCTCGCGCCAAAATTAGTTCTTGGAGAGCGTGGCCAATGTCCTGTCCCGTCCAAAGTGCCCCATTAGTCCTCCTCCATGAGCCTCTTGCAAAAGTAACAAACAAAGAGAAGACTTAGGGATACATAGTTTTTTAGCTCTCATAAGATAATCATCCTTGACGTAATAGCGTTCCCAAGATGTATGTGTCAAACATTTGGCATATGAAATAGCAAAAGTAGGATCATGCGCATACAGGTCTTTTATGTGCTCAAAGCCAATGACATTCAATTCAAGTTTAGTAACAAGCATGCATTTGCGGGAAAGCGCATCTGCCACAACATTTTCTTTACCCTTAAGGTACTTGATGACATAAGGAAGAGACTCTATGAATTCACTCCACTTAGCATGACTCTTGTTCAACTTAGTTTGACCCTTAAGATACTTGAGAGTTTGATGGTCGGTATGGATGATGAATTCATGAGGGCGAAGATAATGTTCCCAGTCACGCAAAACTCGCACTAAAGCATAAAGCTCTTTGTCATATATGGGATAATTGAGTTGCGCTCCGGAAAGTTTCTCACTAAAGTAAGCTATGGGGTGCTTCTCTTGCATTAAGACACCTCCTATGCCGTACCCACTAGCATCACAATGTATCTCAAACGGTTTATCAAAGTTTGGTAATGCAAGCAAAGGAGCATGTGTAAGCAAATTCGTAAGCTCATTGAATGCGGTATCTTGGGATGGTCCCCAAACAAAAGGTGCATTCTTCTTACTCAAAGCATGTAAAGGAGAAACAATGTGCTAAAATCCTTAACGAATCTATGATAGAAACCGACTAGTCCAAGGAAACTTCGCACTTGTTGCAAGTTGGTTGGTTGTGGCCAAGTCTTAATAGCATTGATCTTAGATTCATCTACATGCACACCCTTAGAAGATACTACAAAACCCAAGAAAACAAGCTTATTAACACCGAAAAGGCAGTTGTCCATATTAGCATAAAGGCGCTCTTTCCTAAGGGTTTGCAAAATGGTTCTTAGATGGGTGACATGATCTTTGAGGGATTTGCTAAAGACAAGGATATCATCGAAATAGACCACAACAAATACACCAATGTATGGCCTAAGAACAAAATGCATGACTCGCATAAATGTGTAGGGTGCTTCGGATAAGCCCATAGGCATGACCAACCATTCATATAAGCCAAACTTGGTCTTGAAAGCGGTTTTCCATTCGTCACCCTCTTGGATGCGAATTTGGTAATAGCCACTCTTAAGATCAATTTTAGAGAAAATGGTGGCTCCGCTAAGCTCATCTAGCATATCATCTAGGCATGGAATGGGATAATGATATCTAACGGTGATAGCATTAATGGGACAACAACTGGAACACATGCGATAGGTGCCATATTTCTTAGGAACAAGGATTACCGGTACGGCACAAGGGCTCAAGCTTTCTCATACATGGCCATTGTCGATGAGTTGTTATACTTGCCATTGGATCTCCTTGGTTTCCTCGGGGTTGACGTGGTAGGGTGCCTTGTTAGGAAGTGGTGCTCCGGGGATGAGGTCGATTCGGTGTTCGATGCCTCTAAGAGGTGGTAGTCCCGGAGGTAGCTCATCGGGGAAAACGTCTTGGAATTCCTACAAAAGAGAAGACAACACTAAAGGTAGATTGTGTGAGGTGTTAGTTGTAGTTGCCTCGTCTTTGCACAACAGGACATAGTGCATAACACTTGATGGGTTCTCACACACTTCTCTCATATCACGTTTGGTAGCAAATAGGACTAAGTTTTTCTTATCGCTCATCATGGAGGCACTCGATTTTGGCTTGTGGTGCTCACTCTCTTTTTGGTGGTTCGCTCACTCACTATTCTCTCCATGATGGGTGGCTTGCTTGTCGGCGATCACTTGACTTGGAGACATAGGTCGTAGCACGTACTCCTTTCCCTTCATCTCGAAGCTATAGTGATTCGTTCGCCCATTGTGGATGACGCCTTAGTTAAATTTCCATGGTTGTCCGAGAAGGAGGTGGCAAACGGACATTGGAATGATATCACATTCCAATGTGTCTTCATATGCTCCTATCTTGAAGGAAACTTGCACCATATGCTCGACTTGGATAGTGCCAGAGTCGCTTAGCCATTGGACCTTGTATGGGTGTGGGTGCTTCATCTTGACCAATTGGAGCTTGAAACATAGCTCTTCACTCGCCAAGTTATGGCAACTCCCTCCATCGATGATGACCTTCACGGACCTTCCATTGATACCGCCTTGGTGTGGAAGATATGGCATCTTTGGTCTTTGTCTTGTTGATGTTGAAGAGTCAAAACCTTGGAGACAACAAGAGCGGAGCTCCAATATTCGTCACAAAAGACTTGATCATCTTCATCTTTGTTCACTTTGTGGTGCATGGCCACTTTCTCAAGGGCTTCCATTTCCTCTTCACTCATGGAGTCATAAGTTCTGTCGTTGTTGAGGATCATGGTGCGTTTGTTGGTGAACTCGAAGGACTTGTGGCCTCGGCCGCCGCATGTGAAACACTTGATTGAACTTGTCTTGATGGTCTCTGCGGTTGGAGTAGATGATGAAGCTCTTGTCTTGAAGTTTCTTGTAGTAGGAGGACGACTTGAAGTTGTCGAAGTCTTCTTGTAATTTGACTTGTCGCCATTGCTTGGTGAAGCTTTTGTCGAGGTAGGAGACATTGAAGCTTGGTTATTGGAGAAGCCATAGCTCTTGTAAGAGTACTTGGCGTACTTGAAGTCATCTTGCACTTGTTATTCCGCCTTGGTAGGTTGATGCACTAGCTTGATGAGGTTTGAGTAAGGTTGGAAGTCGGCGATCTTCTTGATAGGATGATTGAGTCTGTTCAAGAAACATGCCATTGTTTGCTCATCATCTTCCGTGACATTGCCTCGTATCATGGCAATCTCCATTTCTTTGTAGTATTCTTCAACGATCTTTGTTCCTTGCTTGAGGAGTTGGAGTTTCTTGAAGAGGTCGCGGTTGTAGTATGTTGGCACAAAGCGTGCTCTCATGACATCCTTCATTTGATCCCATGTGTTGATTGGTGGTTCACCTCTTGCTTCTTGGCGCTCGATGATTTGCTCCCACCATATGAGTACATAGTCTTGGAACTCAAGGTATGCCATGGCGATCTTCTTATCTTCCTCATAGTTGTGCAAACAAAAGATCTTGTTGACCTTCAATGCCCATGATAGGTATTCTTAGGGATCATTGCTTACGGTGAACTTGGGCATGGTGAACTTGAGCTTGTCGTAGCGTTGCTCTTCATTGTGTTGGGGTCGGGGATGATGACACCCTTGACATGGAGGGTTGTCAACCTCATGTTTCTCTTGTCGTGGAGGATTCCCATTGTCTTGTTGCTCTTGACGAACTTGATGTTCTTATCGAGCTTGTGGGACTTGTAGAGGAGCTTGTGGAACTTGTCGATGCAATCGTGCTTGATAGTTCCTCTCTTGGAATTCTTCGCTAAGTGCTTCTAGTTGCTCGCACGTTTGACCGTTGCGGGCGGCGATGGCGTGACTTGTGTCTTGGAGGGCACGTTGCACCTCAAGTGCTTGTGCTTCATGTCGTTGTTGTTGAAGACGTTGAGCCTCGGCATCTTGGTCGTCTTGGTGTTGGCGCGCTCGCTCTTCCTCTTGTTGGCGTTGGCATTGCCTTTCTTGTGCTTGCGCAAAGGTAGCTTGATTTTGACGATGTCGATGTTCTTGCACAAGAAGTTGCTCTTGAGGATCAGTTCCGTGTAGAGGATTGCGGTTTGCTTGATGGTCTTGTCGCGTGGCTCGTCGAAGAGTGTTTGGTGTCGGTGTACTTGAGCCCGAGAGGGTGTCGTCAGAGTGTCGACTCGAGCGGCTCCGTCTTGAGTAGGACGAAGTGGTAGAAGAGCGGTTGACCAACAAGGCATGAATCTCGTCCATTCTTGCATCGTTCTCTTGTTTGTGTTTGTCGAGCTTGTTGTCGAAGTAGTCTCTTGTATGTTGCTTGGAGAGTCGCAAGTCGATCGCGAGATTGTCGATGCGGTCGCTCATTGCTTGTTGTTCTTGATGCAAAGCTCGTTGTGCACCGAAGAGGTGGCTCTTTGTGGCGTAGGAGGTCATGTCATCGTCTTGCTTGATGAAGAGTGGGTTCATAGAAGAACTTGGCCTATCCATCATTCCAAGCAAATATGTGAGTGGGAGAAAGAGAAGAATGTATACCAAATGTACCTTGACTGATGTTGAAGATGGATCAATGATCACTCAAATGTGTAACAAGGAAATAGCACAATTGATACCAATTCTTGTCGATTCTCACATCTACACAAGCAAAAGCTTATGGTGGAGCTCGGTTAGGATGGTGGCACAAAGTTTATGCAATTGTTAGTGAGACTCAATGATGTTGAAAAAGATTCGAAAATTCGCAAATGTAACAAGTAGACCAAGCAAGTATTGGTACACAGAAACACACACGCAAATAGATAAGTGGGGTTGTGTAAACCAAAAATGAGCAGAAAATGTGGAATCCACGGAAAATGCTCTTGTTGCACAACTCTAGAGAGACGCTAGCATGATTGCACAATAGGCGGATACGAGACTTGTGCACAACCTACTTAGCAAAGTGCAACGACTTCTATCCCAAGTATGCTATGTGTAAGGTGTTCCTATGATATGATCCAAGATGACCGAGTATGACAATCTTGTTGTTGTATGATGCTATGGTTCTTGCATAAAAGCTCTTTGCTTATCTTTTCCTTTTTGCTTAAAAGCTTGTTTGGTTCTTTCTCTTTTGAGCTCTTTCTTTGGCCTCTTATGCAAAACTTCACGAACCAAGATAGCAATTGTGTATATGCGATGACAACCTTGTAACACAAAAGATGATACCAAGATATGGACACCAAGATGATGTGGTGTGTATGCAATGGGAGCAATGATCACTAATGTGCACAAGTAACGTTGCCGGCAACAATACTCAAATGGCTAGTCTCGATAGGTAAGGTACGCAAAATGGTCTATGGGGTTATCAATGCAATGGCAAGGAGTAGACAAAGATGTCATGGAAGTTACAGTCGAGGATTACCCATTTGTAAGCAAGGATGGATGACGGTGAAATGGTCGTTGTTGATGACGAGTCTGTGGCAAATATGAGCGGTGGTGATGTCGATGTCGAACCGTTCCTAGTTAGCCTAAACACCCTAGGAAATGATGAACCACAACTCAAATTTCTCAAAACCAAAGTCAAATGGTGGTAGCGGAATGCGGTGGTGGTGGTTGATGAAGAAGCAACTGTCCCTAAGTAGCCGAAACACCTTAGGAGACTCAAATCACAACTCAAACAACCACAAATGCTATGGGAAACAAAATGGGTTAAGTTGTGGAAGTTGGTGGTGGTATAGCGGATGATGTGGTGAAGGCCCTAGGCAAAGATGCCAAAGTTCCAAAACTTTGATGGAGTTAAATGATTTTGGAAGTATTTTGGTGGTATGTGTGATGTGAATAGCTTCAAAACAAGCTAAAGAACGTCAAAATCCAAGTCCGTAGGAATTAGTTATGGTCAAAATTGTCAATCAGCCGAGGCTGAAACTGGGAGGGGCGGTTGTACAGCTTGGGTGGGCGGTTGTACCGCTCCTGGAGCGTCCTGGGGTTCCCGTTTTGGGCTGGCAGAAGTATTAGGTGATGGGGGGCAGTTGTATCGCCTCGGTTGCCGGTTGTACTGCTATTGTCGGGAAAAAATTTAGATATGGATATTGGGTGGACTTTGGGGTGGAAATGGATGATTTCGGGGGCAAAACTGTGAAGATTTCGTGGATGGAAGGTGGGGAAACTTACGGGGAAGGTAGATCCACTTCCAACACAGCAAATCCACGGATCAAATCCAACAAAACTTCATCAAACCAACAAATCACAAAAAAAAATTGGGGCTATTTTTGGTGGGGATTTTCGAATGTGGGGAAGAACACAACAAAACTAGGCTAGAAAACAAGGGGGTAGGGGCTCCAAATTCATGATCAACCTTGCTCTGATCCAAGATGATGTAGGGTGGAACCCTAGATGTCCAATCTTTCACGATTGGAGTGGATCCTACCAAGAACACGAAGAACATGAGGGAAAACACGACGAGAGAAATCACTCAAACCAACAAGATTCGATTACACATGTGCTAGATCCTCGAAACACAAAGAGATACACGATCCATGATAAACAAGGGACGATACAAGTAGCAAGTTCTTCTCCGTGAGGAGGTCTTGTGGGTCTTCCCATGAGGGGTCTTGAATCAATGATGGATCTTCTCCGTAGAGGCCGCGGTCTCTCTCGATGGAGTAGATCCGGATGGATGAGCAAAGCTCTATCTCACAAATGAGCTAAACCATTGCTAACCCTAATACGGAGCTAGGGGATAAGTATATATAGTCCAAGGGGTAAGTGGGGGATACATGGGGTGAAACCCCTTTCACTGCGCGTAGGCAGGGCGGTAGTACTGGTCATGGGGGGTGGGGGCGGTTGTACCGCTGGGAGCTCAGGTGCTGGTTCCTGGAGGTGTTCGCGGAAGGGAGTAGCGGTTGTACCAATGATCGGAGCGGTTGTACCGGTCTTTTTGCTGTTACGGGGAGAAACCAGTGTTGTACCGGCCTTGCACTGCTTGATCACAGAAGTTGGGCCGGTGGTTGGGCGGTAGTCGAGCGGTTGTACCGCCCGGGCGGTAGTTGGGCGGTACATGGGCGGTTGTATCGGGATTTTTGGGCTGGGCAGGTTCTCTTCATGCTCTTGATGTCCAACTTGCACCGTAACTTCTCCTTGGTTGCTTCCTTGGTACCTAAGCACACAAAGCATCTCCGTTTGAGGTAGTAACCATGTCTCAAGTGGGTCAAAGGGGAGTTCAACAAGGAGAGAGTTAACCTCGTTTTTGATAGCTTTTGCACGAGCTCTTGTCATTGGTCCAAATGGTGTCCTGGGAGATGTAGGATGGTCCATGAGGATGACAGTGGGATGCTCTGCATCAGGGATACTCCTTTTAGTTTCAATACCAGATCAATAAAAAGGAGATATTAGTGCATGTTAAGCCTCTACGTATGAGGCTTTTCCTAGTATTGAAATGATGTGGACATGGCATGTACAGATACTTGCAACCATATTGTCCACATGTACAAGAATCGGGTGGTTTCCATTAATTATTATATGAATTGTTATTTTGTTTATCCAAATAGAAATACGACGCAATGTTTCATTTTGCGCAGAGTTAATAAAGAGTTGTACAAGCCACGTGTAAAGATGCAAGATGGAGATACGGAAAAAAGTGCACGCGTACTTGAAAAATAAAATTATCAGAAACAAAGGGATACATGCTTAATGAGAGAGGCTCACTTAGAGTTGGAAGATGGAGATGCATGCACGTTAAACTCAGCAGAAGTATCACTCATTGCATGTAATCCCTGCCAGACCATGCATCATGCATGCAACGTCCCCAAGTCCAAGTGCACAAGACCACAAGACCAATCAGCCATGTACGTGGGGTGCAACATTGTGCCAATAAATCAATTCGGCTAGGCAGTGCTGTGAAGGTCTCCGTACGGGTTGGCTCCTGCATGTTCCACGGCAGCCACGATTGCATCATGAGTCTACGTCAGCGGCCATCTCCACTAATAAATAGTTAGCTCATTGTTAGGGTTAGATTTGGGTTTTATTGTATTGTCTAGCCATCGACACAATTCGCATCTGCGAGACGTGTAGGACTACCACCTTGTCAGATCACAATGGAACCCCAACTTTTCATCTATTTTGTGTGCTCAATTTTTCATCTGCAATTTCAGATTGTAATTCACCTTTGTTCTTGCCAGTTCTTCGGTTGCTTGTAGGAACACGAACCTCGTTTTTCAGATTGATCGTGCCTATGACAAGGTCAATAACCATCGGAGATTGGTTTTCAAAATCCACCAAATTGATAGTTATCTCCACTCTCATCGAAAGATCGGGCTGCCGTCACATCAAGTGGTATCAGTTTTCGGGTTCATCGGTGAGAGATTTACAGTTTTATTAGATTAGTTTATTTGTATGTCCTATAAACCCACGAAAAAGCCAAAAAAATAGATTAGTTAATCCGTTGCACCTATCTTTTTAGCCTTTAGCAATTTTTGCATCTAGTATTTGCATAGTTGAATTTTTGGTTGCATTCATCCTAGAATTAGTGCCGGTTTAGATTAGTTCGGGGAGAAAATTGTCTACTAGATCAATCTGTTTTTGTCCACCCTCATATTCTCTATCGCAGCGCTAGTTCGCGGTCCGCAAAATAAAAGACATATAGCGATTGGTGGATTCCAATTTCTGTTGACTCGGGAAGTTTGTATTTTCCTTTGCTATAGTTATTACCAGGCACTGATTCCCATTGCAAATTCTTGTAGGTACATCGACCATCCATACAGGCTTTTCGTTTCGCGAGCGGACAGACAATCGATCACATTGTGTCTGCTGCCCCGTGTCGCATCACCATAGGCTAACACGCCAGCCAGTAGACATCTCGTGTTGGTTGTCTGACTCCACACGTACCACGCACACAAATCTCCTTCAGTTGTTCATGTGCATTATGCACTAGTAGTACTACTGGCTAATCTCAACTCCAATGCACTTCTAGCTAGCTCCAGTAGCACTTGTTCAATAGCTTTGCATCTCTCTCTCTCTTGTGACTTTAATTCTGTCCATGATTTTGCTAGCAGCCGACCTAAAAAGAGGGGGGGAGAGCACAAAAAAGAGCAAAAAAAATAGATTTTTTCAAAAAAAACAAGGTTGCTTACATCCGTTGAGACTAATCTCTTATTGATACTCTGGACATTATCTTGTTGCTCCAACCACCACATCATATCATTTGTATCTGTTGGAGCCTTGTTATATATATGTGTGTCCCTCGCTACTTCGATTATCACATACCTTTCTTCACCCGGTTTCACTCATTTGTTTCAGTATCTGGGCTTAGATTGTTTTATCTCTTACTAGTCGACTACCAGCATTAGTTAGGAGTTTGAGCAATTGTTCAACTTGCATTACTTTTTACTTAATTGTGCCACTGATATTGTGAGTTGAGGAAATCATCACCAAGCTCCACTTCCTATACTGCACTTTGTTCGGCCACTTGGTAATCGCTATATCAACCTTTCGATAACTTTTGACATCGCCAATGGCCGACAACCACTGCGGCGCGGTAAGAACGGGTAAGAGCTTGGTCATTTCTAGAGAGTTGAGCAACATTTCCACCACCTCCGAGTAGTATTATAGGAACAATATACTTGTGATCTTGTTCTGTTTGTTACTAACCATGGCAGATTCTAGAGTGATCAATAGTTGGGTTGTGTCTATTGTGGGAGATGACTTGCCATATGTTGATACAAATCACTCTTTCCTGCAACAAACGGTACGACGACCGTCACAAGATGTACATCATGGTAGAAACACACATCATCATGTTACCTCTTTGCCAAATTTTGAGGGTAAATGTGACACCGATTCATATATTGATTGGGAAACTGAGGTAGAAGAAATATTTGGTAGCCATGATTTTTCTGAGCAGAAGAAAATAAATGATGTCACTCAATATTTTGTCTTTTTTGCTTCAGTTTGGTGGGGAAATTATTGCAAAGAAAATATTTATAATAGACCTACTACTTGGAAAGCTTTCAAACTTGTCATGCGAAACCGATTTGTTCCTTCATACCATGCTAGTGATTTGCTTAGAAAATTGCAACATTTAGCACAAGGCAATGACACCGTTGAAGAATATTATCATAATTTGTGTATTGCTTTGTTTCGTTGTGGCATAGAAGAATGTGAACAAGCTACCATGAATAGATTCTTGAGGGGATTAAACCGTGATATTTATGATATACTTGCGCATAAAGAATATGATTCAATCAATGGGTTGTTCTGTCTTGCTTGTAAAGTTGAACAAAATATTAATAGACACATGTGTGCGATAAAGAAACACAAGGTGCAGTACCCTACAGGAAGTTTTGTTTCAGTTACTTCTTCTCATGCAAAAAATGATATGGTTGTTGGACCCAATGCATCGAAAGCCACAACACTCCCAGCTTGTGGCATGATGCCACTGACAATACCTACATCTTCTGAGTTAGCCATCGAAGGTAATAAGAAAGGTATTGCATCTACACTTCCACATGAGATTGTTCCATGTCATGCTAAATTAAAAGCTTCATGTGTTGAGTTGAATGAAATGCCATCTGTTTTGATCACGCAGTTTATGATGGATAATTGTGTTGCTACATTGGATAACTTGTGTGATCAAACAAATGACACACCTATTGTTTTGCGTGCATCAACTACTAAAATTGACTCCTCCATTCATCTGAGTGCACCCAATAAATTAAAGGCCATTGATAATGAACCATGTGACTTACTAACTAAATCTGGTTGGATCACATACAATTGGTTAAACATGATGAAGTATTAGCTCGAATTTCTCATGCTAATTCTTTGTATTCTGTTTTGATTGATCCACCTATGGCTTCGTCACATGAGAGAAATAACATAGTTGAAATTACATGTTTGAGTTCCATGAAAAGTGTTGATGCACTTAATCTTACTTTTAACTTGATTGGTGAGGAATGCATAGATAATGAATTTGTGGTGCATAGAATTTGCATCACATGTGATGATGTTGCTAGCTTGAAAGAAATTATTAATAAGTCAATGCTTGATCATTTCAATAGGACCTCCAACATCATCGTTGATTACATGTCGAATAGCATCTTGCATGACTGCTTATATACACATGCTAATTTGGATATGCCTAATAATTATCTACCTATGTTGGGATGACTTAATAATAGGCACTGCAGTTTATATGATATGAATACGAGCTTCACTTATATGTGCAAACTGAGTTGCAATGTTTTTTGTTGAATTGTTTCTTGTGATAATTTTGTAGCATTAGATTTCACAGGACATATCAATTACTCATGTATGAATGTGTCACTCGTGCAAAATTCTTGGACAGTTAAAATGGATGACATATACATATACAGCACGTACACCTTTCTGTTATATTAGTCATGTTTCAGATCAAGCCACGCCAAGGACGGCTTTGTTTTTAAGAAAGGGGGATGATGTGGACATGGCCTATACAGATACGAGCAACCATATTGTCCACATGTACAATAACAGATGGCTTCTATTAATAATTATATGAATTGTTAGTTTGTTTATCCAAATAGAAATACGATGCAATGTTTTATTTTGTGCAAAGTTAATAGAGAGTTGTACAAGCCACGTGTAAAGATGCAAGATGGAGATACGAAAAATGTGTGCACGCATACTTGAAAAATAAAATCATCAAAAACGAAGGGGTACATGCTTAATGGGAGAGGCTCACTTAGAGTTGGAAGATGCAAGACCAATCAGCCATGTACGTGGGATGCAACAAACATTAGGCCGATAAATCAATTCGGCTAGGCAGTGTTGTGAAGGAGGTCTCCGTACGGGCATGTTCCACGGCAGCCATGATTGCATCATGAGTCTACGTCGGCGGCCATCTCCACTAATAAATAGTTAGCTCGTTGTTAGGGTTAGATTTAGATTTTATTATATTATCTAGCCATCATTACAATTCGCATCTACAGTGTAGGACTACCACCTTGTCAGATCCATAGTATAACTACAACTTTTCATCTATTTTATGTGCTCAATTTTTCATTATTGCCGGTTCTTCGGTTGCTTCCAGGAACACGAACCTCGTTGTTCAAGATGATCGTGCCTACGACAAGATCAATAACCATCAAAGAATCGATAGTTATCCCCACTCTAATCAAAAGATCGGGCCACCGTCACATCATTCCTACTCGGCTTCTCTTCTTCGATTGCCGCCTTGTGCTGCTTGATTGCCACTTTGCGCTTGTCAATTGACCTCAGACCACCTTAAGTTCTCTTGTTTTTTACTTCCTCCAACTTGCTTTTCTAGCTATGATCTCTAAGATTGAACAACAATAAAACATATTTCACATCAGAGGGAGTATCATCTTGGACATTTTGCTGATAAGTTGAGCAGATTGTACGCACTCTGCCAGAATAAGTTACGAGATCTGTTGGACCTCTTTTTTGGCCCAACTTTCCCTAAACCAGAAATTACTCACGTTTACAAGATCTGCTGGAGAACTTTTAGGGGAACGGATTGTTGCAGACTAATGACACGTAATAACGAAATCATAATACTGTCCAAGCTCTGCAAATAAGGACCACCGTATACTGTTGACCTACTTGCAAATACATACTCGACATGGCGTCATGCACAATGATCAGAAGATAAAACATTTACTCGGATAGCAGCCTGAAGAATACGACGACGGATCAAGAAAATGGCGTCATGCACAATAATAAGAAGATAAAACATTTACTCGAATTGCAGCCTGAATAATATGACGACGGATCAAGAAAATGGCGTCATGCACAATGATCAGAAGATAAAACATTTACTCAGAATTGCAGCCTGAATAATACAATGACGGATCAAGAAAATGTCGCAACGGGCCAATAAAGGGGATGGTACTTCTAGTAATCTTCTCAAAATATTTGACAGGCAGACTTCAGTGGAAATCAAAGATTCACCAACCGGGCAAAAGAAATCAGAAGTACAGAACCAGCACACACACTAGACAAAAAAGACTTCCACAGATCTTGAAACTTGTACCAGGTAACTTAGAAGGTCATCTCATGCGGCTTGTCACCATCCCTGAGGGAGAACCGGGCACCAAGATAATTTTTAAGGTCTGGGACAGCATCGATAGCCTTCATCAACTCGGCATCAATGGCCTTCTGATCATCCTTCTTGAAGTCGGGCAAATTCTTGGTTGCCTGCAGAGTAACAGAGAAGATATAAAATGAGGTACTGGAACAAGACGGGTAAAGGGCATCTAAAAGGATAATAATGCACGAATGTACCTCCTTCTCCGACTCAAATAGCTCGCCCTCAGTCTTCTTTGCCCTAGTCTTCTTCTCCCTAGCAAAGTACTTGTCATCAAACTTCTGCACATTAACCTTAGAGATGTCGACCTTTGTGGATGTGGCAATGACGTAAGCCTGGCTCACTCTGCGGATTGGCACGCCATTGATCTTGAAAGGTCCTAAAGATTAGCAAAATTTAAGACTAGACATTACAAATTATGACTCATTTGGGGGAAAGTGCAGTGCTTGAGAGTACAGATTAACGTAAAAAACAGTAGGCCAATTATCAGCAAACAACTCCCACTCTGAATCATGAATCTAAGATCCAAAATAAGTCATCTGAATCATGAATCTAAGTTCCAAAATAAGTCATCTCACATGACAAATAGAAGTGGGACTGATAACAAAAAATAGGAGCGGGACAACAGCAGAGGGAATTTACGTAAAACTCTGAATCCCGGGATACCAATGAGACAGGATCAAGTGCTAACTAAAATAAAAAACCAGTCCACAAGTACCGAAATTCAAGAGCATTTACAAAACACTAAATTATGTAACGCAAGCAATGTTCTTAGTGCAATTTCAAAATCACATTACTAAACACACTGAAGAATTATGAATGGTTAACACAATAAACCGTTGAGCTACTATTCAATCTCACATTCATACAAAAACTTAAGCAAGGTGCTAGAGATACACCACTAAACAAGCCAGAAAAAACATAGAAGGATTCAACAATGTAACAACCTTTCTCAAATAGCTATATACAACCTAAAAATGTGTTCGCAATCAGCAGCTCTCCATGGGTAAAGCAACAGACCTACCAAAATGCCACATAAAAAAACGACGCCCTCCGACCCGTCACGTTAGCATAGCACACGAAGCAACGAGGCTTACCAGTGATGAGGAGAAGGCCGGACTTGAGCTGCTTGAGGAACAGCACGCGCTTTCCAATGTACCTCCCCGCGAGCAGGATCAGCACCGTGCCCGGTGTGATGATCGATCTGCAACAACCGAATCGATCTCGCTGTAAAACTCCGCACGGGATCGGGAGAGGAAGAAGCCAAGCGCGCGGAGTTGCCGGGGAACCGGGGAGGGACGGACCTGAGCTTGGTGGGATGGGGCTTGCGTGTGCTGACGGTGCGTGGCTTGACATCATCAGCGGGATAGAACTTGGGCTCGGCGACGGCGGCCGGCTTCTCGGCCTTGGGGAAGGCGCCGCCGTGCTTGGCCTTGATGGCCCAAAGCCCGCGGCGGTGGTAGGTGTGCGATCTCGACGCCCGCTTTATGCCGAGCGCCATCTTCGACGTCGGAGCCATTGGTGATCCTTCGGTGGACGCGGAGCGGCAATTCGGCGAGAGGGGGCAAGGCGGCGGTGGGGAAGAATGGACTAGGGTTTTGGTCGCTCATTTATACGTGTGCGGTGGTGGAACGCTAGATATCTGGCCTCTTTCATGTAGTGTGGGCTAATTGCGCAGGCCGATACAGCCCGTGTGAAACGCTTCTTAAGCCCAGTTCTTTCAACTTGTTGGAGTGCTGTTATGCGAGGGGACCTCCTATACGAGTGCTCCTAGTTGACGCTCGCGTGCGTCAAAACGAGTAGCTTTCGCTAAAGGATTCGCGCCAAACGGGCCGGCCCATTCCCACAAGCGAACCTAAAAGAGAAATGCCACGAAAAAAAGGCAGCGTTCCTGGTTTCGAACCCGCGACAGATCGATACGCAGCAGACTTACTAGCCACTGCACTAGCGACTGACCATGCGTTTGACTGCAGCGCTCAACAGTAGGTATTATGTACAGCGGTAGATTTGTCTTTTAATCATTCCTTGAAGAAATGAATATCGTTTCCTCGAACAAAATTTTAAAACTTGATTGAACATTTTGCGATATACGCTTAAAATATACATTGATTTTTTTGTGAAAATACGCAAAACTATTTTTAACTATACAGTGTAAATTTTTGTGATGCACAAATTTTAAATACACATTGAACATTTTTGTAATATACGTTCAACTATTTTTAACTACACATTGAACAATTTTGCTATATGTATTGAACAAATATTAAATACACATTGAACATTTTTTATATACGTTGAACAATTTTAAAATTGTGAACCAATTTTTAAAAAGTGAACAAAATTTTAAATCCATGAACAATTTTTTAAATCATGAACAAACTTTGAAATTCAAACAATTTTCTTAAAACAAACTATAAAAGTAAAACGAAAAAGGATAAAATGAAAGAAAAGAAACAGAAACAGAAAAAGGAAACAAAAGGTAAAAAAAGAAACAAAAACAGAAAAAGGAAACAAAAGGTAAAAAAAGAAACAGGGGAAAACGGAAAAACTCAAAAAAAAATGGTTCAGGGAACCTACTAGAAGGTTCCCAAAAGTTTCCCTAAAAAAAAGAAGGTTCCCAAAACCAAGTCTCGCTCGAAGTGGGCCGGCCCGTGCGCCTCGTTCGCTGGCTTCGCTTCAGTGAAGCAGCGACTAACGGACGCACGCAGGCGTCATATAGGATCTGCCCTGTTATGCGTACCGTTTAGTTTTTCTTTTCCAAATAGGTTTTATTTTATACTCCCTCCGTCCCGAAAAACATGTCGCGAGGTCATTTTTTCAGTTTAGTCCTTGTCGTTCTCCCGACCAAACCCGCGGTCCTCGTCCTTCCTCAGTCTTCTCTGACGCCGGCCGATTTGGTCGCCCGCCCCCGCCGCCCCACGCCGCCTCCACCTTGCTTCCCTCCCGCCTCCCCACACCGGCGCCATGTTCTCCTCCCCTCCGACCGCCGCCTCGTTCCCCTACGCCGGCGCCTTGTTCCGCTACGCCCGCCGCCCGCGAAGGTTCAATTTTGGAGACCACCGTCTGCAGTCCTCGCTCTCCTTGCGCCTGCGCTCGTCGTGAATCACCTCCTCTCCTTCGACCATGAAGCTCGCCCCTCCATGGACGCCATCGACCTGAGCACTGGGAAGCACGGGTGCCCCTTCTCCAATCCGCAGACGGTGCCTTCCACCAACGGCGCTCCGTCCGACGGAGCCGTCCTTCCCCGAGGGTGGCGAGCCGGAGCTGGCACTGCCCTTCGTCGACCCCCTCCTCGCCGTATGGCTGCCTCACCTGGCTGTCAACCTCATCCACTACTACAGAGCGAAGGTGAGGATGCTTGCCTGAATCCCCAAAATGTCAAAACTGAAAATTTTAGTACTGTACTCACATGTGAATCATTCCATTTTGGGCAATTTTTGTGGAATTTTGAAACATTTACTCCATTTTGGGACACACGCAGGTGGGATTCAGTGTACTCTACGAACTGCTTCAAAATGTAGGGCATTTTGGGACACACGCAGGTGTGCATTTTTGTGGAATTTTCAGTTTGTAAAATTGGAGTATTGAAGAAGTGTATTTTTCATTTTGAAACTAAAAATAAACCGTATGTTCTGCATTCTGTATGTTGATTATCAATTATGTTTCCACTAAATTTTGATCAGTGACTATAGCACAATATTCAGTTTTCACTTGGTAAATTCAGTTAACACATTTGCTCCTTTTAAATTCAGGTAACACATTTAACACTTGGTAAATTCAGTTAACTCAAGGCTAAAAACAATCTACCAAGGCTAAAGCATATACTGACATGAAACGACAATAATGGAGCCATGGAGCAGCAGCAACTCAAGGTCATGGATCATCTCTCTTGCCTTGTGCAGCTTGCTCTGTCTCAAAGCATCTAAATTTTCCATTAGTTGATAGCAGCACGAGTTATGAGTCTCATACAATTTTCATCATCCTAATAAGAGTATCTGTCAACTGCCAAGTGTTGCCGTTTTCTTCAGATTCTTCTTCAATTGCTTGCTTGTGCGCAACTGTCAGCAATTTTATTTTTCATGGTTATCTTGTCGCCACCCATGCAGGTCCTTTGAAAATCAGATCGTCCTACTCCAATATCATGGGCTTTCACAAAGACAAGTACTCCAATGAGAAATAGCGCCTAAAGAACAAGGTATGTGTGATAAAATCATCGTGCTTGGTGCATTTGTCGTCCCATCACTACTAAAGCTGAATTGAAATTCTTAGAACAAAGCCCACGTTTGTAAATGTATAAAAGGACTCACCAGTATATACTGATAGCTAATTAGCCAGGACCTTGAGATGGATTAATCCAGTGCTACCCCTCTCATTATCTAATCTATCCATGTTATGACTGCATATTTATTTACTGTACCAAACATGTCCACTGCATATCTGTTTTTGTTATGCCAATAATTTCAGTAAATTAGAATATACAGTAGTACTCCTTGTGACTATTCTTGAGATGGTCTTTCTTATTTTAGCTGATCCATCCCATGTGATATGCTAGATTCTTGTCATCCACTGTCCTTTTATTTGTTCCATGCTAAATGGACCTCTCATTAGTTGTTGTAGTTCTCAAGCAAAAATTTCAGTCCACTAACCCAAATTAATTCAAATAACTAAAATTAATCCAAATCAATTCAAATAAATCAAAATAACCCAAATTAATTCAAATAACCCAGATAATTCAATTAATCCAAATAACCCAGATAATTTCAATAAATTCCAACAAGGAGTTGATATACAAGGATTAGACAAGGCATACACAGGGGCATGACATAAGGGCATCTTTGCCCCCTCTTGACACAAGATTACACAAGACATACACAAGGAGCACCTGACTACATGACATAAGGGCCTCTTTGTCCCCTCTTGACTACATTCTTTCTCTGGCCACTTCTTCCCTTCCCTTCCCTTTACTTTTCTTTCTTTTCCCTTCTCTAGCCAATTCTTTCCTTTCATTTTCTTTTCCTATTGCAATTTCCATTTCTTCTATAGTGGCCCTAGTATCAACAACTACCTGACTGTGGCAATATACACCGGTTATTTCCAGTCCAGCATTCTGAAAGCGATCCTTGTGCAAGTGGGGCAACTTATATTGATTTCCTCCTTTGTCTTTCATAACTTCAAACATAACTGCTTCTAATGTGATAAAGCTTCTGTGCAACTTGTCGGGATCGTAGTTCTCGAATTCCTCTTCCACACCCTGTACCAGTTCCTGGATGTTTGTAGGTGACCTGCAGTCGGTTAGAGACTGGAGAGAGTTATGGAAGCAGAGGTCCAAACAATTTAACTCATGGCTATTTGGGGGCTGTTGTAGCAATCGGATGTCAAGATCAGTTTATTCCACAGCTTCTCGGAAAGCTACATCATTGAGAAGGACATGAGGCTTTGCATTATCCTGTTGGATAAATATTGCTGCTCCCTCATCATCGTCAGGCCACTTATCCTGAATTGCCAGGATAATCTTATTGATTAGATAATCTCTGCACATAGGCCTAGTTACTTTCACTGATGTCAACTCTTTTGTTCCTTTTGTTCTGTTTTGACTTGTCTGCTTCGCCTCAGTCTCTTCGACGAATGCCCAAATGCCGATCTTCCCGTCGAATGTTAGCTCCCCCTCATTGTTATATCGAAGCCTGGCAACAGCTGTTAGGAACATTACGTTCCCAATGTTGTGAGTGTTTGACACGGTGCACTTCGGTTCAGGTTCTCCTGGAAGTATATAGTAACTATTCTTCACTCTCGTCATGTCAAACCACTTTTCATCGATGTGAACCATATTCGTCATTGGTTTAAACATAGCCCGAGAAGTTGAGATCGAATTGTCATCGACCATTGACATACAAAATTTCAATCTCGCAAGCTTGTTCTCTAGCTTGAGATGAGGCTTCACGGTGCTTGTGATGCGGTTGAGCTCATTCAACTGGAACCTCTTATGTAGGGTTGATCGGGCCACACCTAGAGACCGTGCCAGAGATCGAATTGTTCTTCTTTTATTCGGTGGGATTGTTGAGGTCCTCTCTAGATCCAGCTCCTTTCTCTTTCGGCCAGATCTTCCTGGCTTCCTGCTTGAGACATCTACTTCTTTGCCATCGGCAATTTGCTTTTTAGCGTCTTCCTAGATTCTTTCAACAGATCGTACACTTATGTCCAACAGGTTTGAGACTAGCAGCTTGTCGTCTGGTTGAACAGACCCATCTCTGAGCTCGATTACCAGCAAGGCAAAGTAAACACCATGCCTCTCCTTATCTGACAATTCTCTTCTCTTCTCTTGAAGTATCCAATTCATAACTTCATCCTCTTCCTCTTGAGCTTCATCCTCTTTCTCTTCATCTTCTTGAGGCATCCAATTCATATCTTCATCGTCTTCCTCTTGAGGCATCGAGTTCAAATCCATAACTACATTCTCTGCCACTTGAGATTCCTCCTCTTGAGGCATCAAATTCAAATTAATACCTTCATCGTCTTCCTCTTGAGGCATCATGTTCAAATCCATACTCCTGCTATCAATGACAAAAGATGAGTACATCATGGTACCATAACAAGGATATACACACAAAAAATGAGTAGAATGACAGGAGCCTTGCGACCATTACAAAAATGTGAACTACTGACTAAGAGATGTTATGACTAAGAAATGAAGCTGCTCCTTTGTAACACCATTTCATTTCTTATGAAACTTCCAACTCCTGTCATTTCAGAAAGAATTCCAATCCATCATGACTAATTTTGAAGTTTATATCATTAGTTTATCAACTTCATTTTTTATGACTAATTTTGCTTAACTTTATGTAAAACTAATCCAGTTTACTAAATTTTACTCTAGTTAGAGTAGTTTTGCTGAATTTTACTCTACTTACAGTAGTTTTAACTGAAGTTACTCTATTTACAGTAGTTTTAACTGAATTTTACTCTACTTACAGTAGTTTCTACAGCCATTCTCTTGTTTGTTCCTCTAGTACTGATAGAGGTCCCAAAGCTAGTAGCAGTTCCTCTAGCAAGTGCCATATATAACTACTCAACTTACTTACTCATCATCTCATGATTCTGCTCCTAACCTCTTTTTTACTGCCATGAATGAATTTGTCTTATTTCTGCTACTTTGGAGCAGGTTTTTCCTTCTCTGTCTCTGAACTGTGATGTGCTCTGCTAAAGTGCTAATGCCACTGAATCATCTTGTTCTGCCTGGCTTAACAAGATCCACATTCTCATTTAAAAAAAGGCTTCACAATTTCATAGCTACTCCTAGTACATTCTTCTGATGCCAATCAGTGCACAATGCACAGAAAAATCCTCATGATGTTCATCCCACAAGGTAGAGTGGGAAGGGAATAATAACAAGTTATGATCATGCAATGATTATCTAAAACTTTGCCTCTTATAACAAAAGGTAGTCTTCTCAAAAGAAGCTACTCTACCTTTGTAGCTTAATTCGTTCCTTAAATATAAGCCAAAAAATTATATGGATCACATGGTTTTTAGATTTCTAGAGTTGACTGTATATGTTAAAAAAAGTAAACTGTATCTATGTCAGTATGTGTTTAGAACCAGCCATGGAATGGTTTTTGCTCAGGACTTCTATCAGATGCCCTTGGGTGCAGTACAGATGAGTCCTCTGTGTGCTTATAAGCTGGTGTTCCACCTAAGCTGATACAGCTTATGAGGTTTGTCTCTTTGTTAGTAACTTATCAACTGAAACATGTAATGATCTTCAGAACAAACCCATGTACTTATACTAGAGGAAAAGACACAGCTCGGCGAGGAGAGAATTCAGAGAGAAACAATAGACCGTGAGACATAAAACTATATACTCCAGAAATGAAACAGTGTGATCTTTGTTCCTTACTCGCTCGATAGTTCTAGAACCTGACAGATAGAAACTGCTGTTTCAGAAGGAAATGAAACAGAAACAACTAACCAAAGGGAAATCAGAGTGCCTTGAATCCCAAAATTAGTTTTCCTTCCATATGCAGAGATTTGTGTTTGTGTGTGGACAAGACAAATTAGGATCACGACGATGTGTGGGTGTCAGATCAGTTCAACTGATTCGGTTGACAGGAATAGGGACATTGACTCAAGAATGCATTTTAAAAACTGCTTTGTTGCCTATCATCTTCTCTGATCCCCTCCTGCCATGGCTATGGATTTTCTCAATTAGCTCCAATGGTGGTGTCTGTAAGACATGGAAGTGTGCAATTTTTCTGTATGTGATCTCATATTTTTGCTCATGTTTGCTTTTTTCAGTTATTTTTTCCCATATTTTGGAAAGAATCATGCACAAAGGAAACAAACACTTCATCTGATGGAGTACCTTCTTCAGCTAGCAGTACTCTGATGGAGTAACTTCTTCAAAGGGCAAATAGCACCAGCAGCAGCAGTCACGGCGGCAGTCAACAGCAACAACATCAGCACATGCAGAGGAGCGGTAGCATCAACACGGATCAGCAACAGCAGCACAGGCAGAGGAGCGGTAGCATCAACACGGGAAGAGGAGCAGCAGCAGCAGCACGGGCTAGCTCCACCGGCGGCAGGGGAGAAACAAGATGCAGCAACACGGGCTAGCACCACCGGCGGGCACGTAGGCAGAGAAGGAGCATGCCGGCTGCGCATGGGAGCTCGATGAGGACTCGCGGGAGACCACGGAGGGCACGCGCGAGCTGCTGTCCACCGGATCATGGAGGCTGGCTCCGGCGATGCCCGTAGTTGGATCGCGATGGCGCACGGGGGGCAGCTCAAGGTGGACTCACGGGAGCACGAGGAGGACTCGCGGGAGCTCGAGGATGATGAGAAGGAGCTCCTGCTCCACCGGATCGTGGTGGCAAATTCCGGCGATGCCCGCAGGTAATCACCATGGGAGGGGATCGCGGCGGCGCAGGTCTTGGCGGCGGTGGCGGAGCAAGTACTTGGCGACGGCGGCGGCATTAAAGGTACGTGTCGGCGGAGGCGGAACACTTCCTGGTGGGCGGCAATCACGCAGCTTGGCGGCCGCGGCCCCTGGAGACGCACGGGCGACGGCGGAGGAAGAAGACAGGGGTGGAGGGACTTGTTTGCGATGATTTTGAAACTACGAGGGCTTTTTTATAAAATTGTCAATGAACTACACCCACGCCGTGTTTTTCGGGACGGAGGGAGTACTAGCCAAAAGGCCCGTGGGTTGCAACGGGAGAAAAAAATGGCACATGCTTTTAATTTACAAAAAATGTTTTATAATCTGAGAATTTGTAGCTACTCCCTCCGTTCTTTTATCTAAGGTGTATATTTTTAGGCACGGTGACCAAGGCAACAAATTATAGATACATTAGTACGAAATTACCCTTGTCAAATTTGTTGATAACTGGCAAGTAAATCAATTAGGCTTTGAAAGAAAGAGATACAGGAAATCAGGAAAGATATACTTTCCTTCTTTTTCTATAAAGAGAGATACAGAAAATCGGGAGAGAGATACTTTCCTTTTTCTACAGGGATAAAAAAGGGATTATGAGGAATTAGAAGAAATGCACCTTATATTGTGAAATTTTATCAAAAAATAAATACACCTTATATAAATGAACGGAGGGAGTATTTGTTAAATACATGAAGAGTTAAAAAGGTCGTTAAAAAGATTTTTTGTATGAAAATGAACATTTTTTATGGTCTCCCGTTGACGTAGGTAGTTGCGCCCCTATTTCATCACTATTTCTTGCCATACATGTCATACGTATTGGTCACTGTTTCATCACTATTTATTTCTTATCAAACTTGTCTTTTATTTTATTTTTTGTTATGCATGCCTCCTTTTTAGTTTTTTTTCATGCATGTCCTCCTTTTCTTCTTCTTATATATAGGAGACTAGCGCAACATCCCATCTTTATCGGATCTCCTCTGCATTTTCTATTTTATTTATTTTATAGCGGACATCCCATTTTTATTGGGTCCTTTTATTTCTTGTCATGCATGTCCTTATTTATTGGGTGTCTCTAACAAATTTACCTTCAATCTGATGTCCAATCCTGATTTTGCTGAGGTGTTCATCCCCAATCTGAATCAGTACCAGTATGAAAAAAGACGGATAATGTATTGTTGATTAGCATTGCAGCCTAGATAGTATTTTTTTAATTGTAACAGGTAAAATAACAGCGTATCTAGATTCTACATAATTTTCTAATCAAATTCCATATATAATATGTTAAATTTGAAGTTACGGTTCAAAAGATATGAGTATTTTAAAAAAACACTTGATATGTATTGTGGGTTTAATGTCAGAAACATCAGGAGGTTTTCTACAAAATAGCATGACGGAGTAAGAATACCTATTTTTTTATCAATATGTATTGACTAGTTAGTATGCACGCGCAACGCATGTCTCCCTTCAAAAAGTTATCCACAAGTTTTCAAAATCTACATTATCACTACATGACCACATGTTTTTTCTGTTTTTGGTCTTGCTCAAAACTCCGCCTACGTTGTCTCAACATAGCCGTCCCAAGCCCGGGTAAAGGAGGAGGGTTGTGATAGGCTTGGCGAGCCAACGTAAAAACTCAGCCACTCTTATGAAGATGAAACCCAAAAGATTTTCGTTGGAGCATAACCCTCTCAGCGACGCACCACATCGGAACCCGGGTGTGGTGTCAAACGGACAAGGGTCAGGCTGTCACCCGCTTGGTAGCGCGCTCCGTATCTTGATATGGATACGGTGGCAAGTGAGCAAGGATAGGGTCGTCACATCCTTAGTGGCGTGCTACATTGGCGCCCGGATGTAGTGCAAAAATGAGCAAGGTCTTCGCATTTGACTCGACGAGTGTTAAGCGTAAGGAAGCTATCTGAGCCTAGGAGGACTCGCTTAGGTAGCTGGAACATAGGGTCTATGACACGGAAGCTTCGGGGGCTAGTTGATGCAACAGCGAGAAGAGGTGTTGATATCCTTTGCGTCCAAGAAACCAAATGGAGGGGACAGAAGGCAAAGGAGGTGGAGGATACCTGCTTCAAGCTATCGTACATGGGGACGACTGCAACTTGTGATTCGCGTTGGTATTTCCTCGAAGAGGAGAGGATGATACAGCACGACAGAGGTAAGTATTTCCCTCAGTTATGAAACCAATGTTATCAATCCAATAGGAAAACCAAGCAACACTATGTAAACAGCACATGCACACAAACAACAAATACTTGCAACCCAACGCGTAAGAGGGGTTGCCAATCCCTCAACGGTATTGACATAGATTAAATTGTATAGATTTCAAAATAGATCTATCAAAAATATAAAATAAAATAAATAAATAAAAATTGCAGCAAGGTCTTTTTGGTTTAATATATGATAAGAAATAGACCCGAGGGCATAATTTTCACTAGAGGCTTCTCTCGAGAAAATAGCATACAGTGGGTAAACAAATTATTGTTGGACAATTGATAGAAAAGCAAATAATTATGAAGATATCCAAGGCAATGCTCATATATATAGGCATTACGTCCAAGATTAGTAGACCGACTCATGCCTGCATCTACTACTATTACTCCATGTATCGACCGCTATCCAGCATGCATCTAGTGTATTAAGTGCATGGAAAAACGGAGTAATGCAATAAGAACGATGACATGATGTAGGCAAGATAAACTCACGTATGGATAAACCTCATCTTGTTACCCTTAATAGCAATGATACATGTGTGTCGTGTCTCTTTCTGTCACTGAGATTGAGCACTGCAAGATAGAACCCATCACAAAGCACCTCTTCCCATGGCAAGATAAATCAATCTAGTTGGCCAAAACAAACTAATAAATCAGAGAAGAAATACAAGGCTATGACAATCATGCATAAAAGAGTTCAAAGAAGACTCAAATAATATTCATGGATAGAACTGATCATAAACTCACAATTCATCGGTTCCCGACAAACACACCGCAAAAAAGTTTTACATCAAATAGATCTCCAAGAACATCGAGGAGAACATTGTATTGAAGATCAAAAAGAGAGAAGAAGTGATGCCGAGCATCCTATGGTCATCCCCGTGGGCATTCTATCACCACCACGAAACCATGCATGTACCATTAAAATCGAGGTTACCTCTTTCCTCTTCGAGCTCCCTTTGATTTCATGTGAGAAATGGTTTCTACCTCAAGTGGAGACTTTGTGCCTGACTAGGTATTGAGGAGAAGACCATGAAGAAGCAAGAAGGGATCTCTAAGTACACATGGAGCCCCAAGGAGAAGAAGGGACCCCAAGACGAGAGAAACCGGAGGCTCTCTATACACCTCGGGTGCCCGCACCATAAACCCCGGCGGCCCGGACCCCCAGGTCCCGGACCATCCACCCACGGGTGCCCGCACCAGCCGACCAAGTGGGGCGTGGCGCCTCTGACCTCCCTGGGTGCCCGGACCCCCCTAGGCGCACCCCGGGTGCCCGACCCCCTTAGCCCCGGGTGCCCGGACATCCCGAAATGTGCCTGCGCGCACTAAGGGTAAAATGACCCTTATACCCCGTCCCCCCCCCCATTTCGTCCCTAGGCTATAAGTACTTCTCATGTAGCTCATTTGGAGGGTTAGCAAAGTATTGGATAGACAAAGAGAGAGCTTTGCTCATCTTCCTTCTCTTGGAGATCAAGGTCTCCTCTTGGAGTAGCTCCTCTTGGGGATCAAGGCCTCCTCTTGGAGTAGCTCCTCTTGGAGATTAAGGCCTTCTCTTGGAGAAGATCCTCTTGTGGATTCAAGGCCTCCTTTTGGAGAAGATTATCACCAAGACCTCACCTAGTGGGAAGAACCTTACCCTAGTGCTATTTTCCTTGGATTGATCTTGTATGCTTGTGGATCTCATGTATGCAACTCTAGTGGATGTGTTATTTGGGCTTGTTTGAGTGATTCTCCTCTTGTGTTCTTGTGTGTTCCTCACTTTTCCCCTCTAGGTGTGAAAAGATCCCCTCTAGGGTTCCACCAAAGAGGAAGGGATGATGCAGCACAACAACGGTAGGTATTTGCCTCAGTGATGAGACCAAGGTTATCAAACCAGTAGGAGAACCACGCAACACAACGTAAACAGCTCCTGCACACAAATAACAAATACTCGCAACCCGGCGTGTTAAAGGGGTTGTCAATCCCTTTCGGGTAACGGCGCCAGAAATTGGCACATGGACGGGAGAAAGATGTAATAGATTGGATAAATAGATCTCGCGGGAACGCGAGATAAAATAAATTACTAAAAATTGCAGCAGAGTATTTTTGTATTTTTGGTTTAATAGAACTGGAAATAAAAGCAAAGGAAAATAGATCGTGAAGGCAAATATATTAAAGAAGAGATCTGGGGGTCATAGGTTTCACTAGTGGCTTCTCTCGAGAAAAATAACAAATGGTGGAAAAACAATTACTGTTGGGCAATTGATAGAACTTCAAGTACTCATGACGATATCCAGGCAATGATCATTATATAGGCATCACGTCCAAGATTAGTAGACCAACTCCTACCTGCATCTACTACTATTACTCCACACATCGACTGCTATCCAGCATGCATCTAGTGTATTAAGTTCATGGGAAAATGGATTAATGCAATAAGAACGATGACATGATGTAGACAAGATCTATTTATGTAGAAATAGACCCCATCTTGTTATCCTTAATAGCAATGATACATACGTGTCGTTTCCCCTTCTGTCACTGGGATCAAGCACCGTAAGATCGAACCCATCACAAAGCACCTATTCCCATTGCAAGATAAATAGATCAAGTTGGCCAAACAAAACCCAAATATCGGAGAAGAAATACGAGGCTATAATCAATCATGCATATAACAGATCAAAGAAGACTCAAATAACTTTCATGGATAAAAACATAGATCTGATCATAAACTCAAAGTTCATCGGATCCCAACAAACACACCGCAAAAAGACTTACATCATATGGATCTCCAAGAGACCATTGTATTGAGAATCAGACGAGAGAGAGGAAGCCATCTAGCTACTAACTACGGACCCGTAGGTCTACAAAGAACTACTCACGCATCATCGGAGAGGCACCAATGGACATGATGAACCCCTCTGTGATGGTGTCTAGATTGGATTTGGTGTTTCTGGAACATGCGGCGGCTGGAATTTATTTTCGACGACTCCCCTAGGGTTTCTGGAATATTGGGGTATTTATAGAGCAAAGAGGCGGTGCGGGAGACCACCGAGGTGGGCATAACCCACCTGGGCGCGCCTGGGCCCCCAGGTGCACCCTGGTGGGTTGTGCCCCCCTCGGGGCACCCCTCTGGTACTTCTTCGGACCATCTTGTGTCTTCTGGTCCAGAAAAAATCCACAAAAAGTTTCGATGCGTTTGGGCTCCGTTTGGTATTGATTTCCTGCGATGTAAAAACAAGCAGAAAATAGCAACTGGCACTGGGCACTATGTCAATAGGTTAGTACCCAAAAATGATATAAAATGATTGTAAAACATCCAGGATAACATAACGGTGAACAATCAAAAATTATAGATTCGTTGGAGACGTATCAACATCCCCAAGCTTAATTCCTGCTTGTCCTCGAGTAGGTAAACTATAAAAACAGAATTTTTGATGTGGAATGGTGCCTAACATGTTCATCACATATTCTTTTCTTTGTAGCATGGACATTTGAACTTTTATATGGTTCAAAGAAATAGTCTAGTTTTGACATGAAGACTTTAATACTCAAGCATATCAACAAGCAACCATGTCTTTCAAAATATCAATGCTATAGCAAGTTATCCCTAGCCCATTATGCTCAATCATTGATCCATTCATGAAACACACTCGAATACTAGCTATACCCAGTGCTGAAGTACGATCATAGTGCCATTAGTTGGTGCTTTATAAGAGAAGATGGAGACTCAAGTTAAAAATAAAAATTGCATAAAGTAAAATAAAGGCCCTTCGCGGAGGGAAGTAGGGATTTGTAGAGGTGCCAGAGCTCAAAGCCAAAAATTGAGAGATAAAAACATTTTGGGAGGCATACTTTTCCCACCAACAAAAACGACTTAGAGTTCCTAACACTTTCCATGCTAGATACATCATAGGCGGTTCCCAAACAAAAAATAAAGTTTATTCCTTTTTTCACCATACTTTCACTTTCCATGGCTAACCGTATCCACGGGTGCCCTCCATACCAACACTTCCCAAGGAATTTATTATTTGACAACATAAAGTAAATTTATTTTTCATTTCGGGACTGGGCATCCCTAATACCTTTGTCGTTCTCTCGTGCAATGACAAGTGAATAAACACTCATCGTGAGAATAACACATCCAGCATGGAAAACATCGGCCACCCCTCACTGCCTCGCGAGTAGTACGAGCACACAAAAGAGAAATTTATTTTGAAAATTAGAGATGGTGAAGGAAATATGCCCTAGAGGCAATAATAAAGTTATTATTTATTTCCTTATTTCATGATAAATGTTTATTATTCATGCTAGAATTGTATTAACCGGAAACATAATACATGTGTGAATACATAGACAAACATAGTGTCACTAGTATGCCTCTACTTGACTAGCTCGTTAATCAAAGATGGTTAAGTTTCCTAACCATAGACATGTGTTGTCATTTGATTAACGGGATCACATCATTAGGGGAATGATGTGATTGACATGACCCATTCTGTTAGCCTAGCACTTGATCGTTTAGTATGTTGCTATTGCTTTCTTCATGACTTATACATGTTCCTATAACTATGAGATTATGCAACTCCCGTTTACCAGAGGAACACTTTGGGTGCTACCAAACGTCACAACGTAACTGGGTGATTATAAAGGAGTACTACAGGTGTCTCCAAAGGTACATGTTGGGTTGGCGTATTTCGAGATTAGGTTTTGTCACTCCGATTGTCGGAGAGGTATCTCTGGGCCCTCTCGGTAATGCACATCACTATAAGCCTTGCAAGCAATGTGACCAATGAGTTGATTACGGGATGATGCATTATGTAACGAGTAAAGAGACTTGCCAGTAACGAGATTGAACTAGGTATTGGATACCGACGATCGAATCTCGGGCAAGTAACATACCGATGACAAAGGGAACAACGTATGTTGTTATGCGGTTTGACCGATAAAGATCTTCGTAGAATATGTAGGAGCCAATATGAGCATCCAGGTTCCGCTATTGGTTATTGACTGGAGACGTGTCTCGGTCATGTCTACATTGTTCTCGAACCCGTAGGGTCCGCACGCTTAAGGTTTCGATGACAGTTATATTATGAGTTTATGAGTTTTGATGTACCGAAGGAGTTCGGAGTTCCGGATGAGATCGGGGACATGACGAGGAGTCTCGAAATGGTCGAGACGTAAAGATCGATATATTGGATGACTATATTCGGAGTTCGGAAAGGTTCCGAGTGATTCGGGTATTTTTCGGAGTACCGGAGAGTTACGGGAATTCGCCGGGGAGTATATGGGTCTTATTGGGACATACGGGAATAGAGGAGAGAGGCCTAAAGGAAGGAGGCGCGCAGCCCCCCTCTGGTCCGAATTGGACAAGGGGTGCGGCCCCCTTTTCCTTCCTCCTCTCCCCCTCTTTCCCCCCTTCTCCTAGTCCAACATGGAAGGAGGGAGTCCTACTCCCGGTGGGAGTAGGACTCCCCTTGGCGCGCCCCTCCTAGGCCGGCCGCCCCCTCCCCCCTTGCTCCTTTATATACGGGGGTAGGGGGCACCTCTAGGCATGACAACAACACAAGTTGATCTACGGATCATTCCTTAGCCGTGTGCGGTGCCCCCCTCCACCATATTCCACCTCGGTCATATCGTCGCGGAGTTTAGGCGAAGTCCTGCGCCGGTAGAGCATCATCATCGTCACCGCGCCGTCGTGCTGACGGAACTCATCCCCGAAGCTTTGCTGGATCGGAGCCCGGGGATCGTCATCGAGCTGAACGTGTGCTGAACTCGGAGGTGCCGTACATTCGGTACTTGGATCGGTCGGATCGTGAAGACGTACGACTACATCAACCGCGTTGTCATAACGCTTCCGCTTACGGTCTACTAGGGTACGTGGACAACACTCTCCCCTCTCGTTGCTATGCCATCACCATGATCTTGCGTGTACGTAAGAAAATCTTTGAAATTACTACGTTCCCCAACAGATGGCTCATGCAAATTTTCTTAGAATGGCACGGAAATACCGCACATAGGTAGGTATAGTGGTCTCATATGGCAAAACTGGTTTAAAGGGTTTTGGATGCACAAGTAGTGATGGTACTTAGTGCAAATGAAGGCTAGCAAAAAGATTGAGAAGCGTCCAACCAAGAAACAAAAAATCTCGTAAGCGAGCATTAAGCATAATTCACACCAAATAATGCACCGCAAGTAGGATGTAATTTCATTGCATAACTATTGACTTTCATGCTTGCATAGGGAATCACAAACCTTAACACCAATATTCTTACTAAAGCATAATTATTCATCAACATGGCTCACATATCATATCGTCATATCTCAAAACCATTACTAAGAACCAAGTTTATTCTGTCCAACGATCTTCATAAAAGTTTTTATTATATCCTCCTTGGATATCTATCACTTTGGGACTAATTTCATATGTTCCTTTTGATAATCTCAAACAAATTTAAGTGAAGAACATGAGCATAATATTTATTTCTCTCAAAATAATTTAAGTGAAGCAAGAGAGAATTTCTTAAAAAAATTACTAACTCCCAAATAAATCTAAGTGAAGCATGAGAGAATTTCTTGAAAAATAACAAAGCACACCGTGCTCAAAAAGATATAAGTGAAGCAATAGAGCAATTCCATGGCTTTTAAAATTTAAGTGAAGCATAGGAGCAAGCATAGCATAATTCTGGCTCTCTCAAAAAGGTGTGTCCAGCAAGGATACAAGACTTGAAACGCAAAGCAAAACATGCAAAGACTCATATCATACAAGACGCTCCAAGCAAAACTCATAATATGTGACGAATAAAAATATAGCTTCAAGTAAAATACCGATGGTTGTTAGAAGAAAGAGGGGATGCCACTCGGGGCCATCCCCAAGCTTAGTTGCTTGCTACTTCTTGAATATTATCTTGCAGTGCCTCAGGCATCCCCAAGCTTATCCTTTTGCTAATCCTTATTCCTTCATCCATCGTAATATCACCCAAAACTTGAAAACTTCAATCACACAAAACTCAACAAAACCTTCGTGAGATCCGTTAGTATAAGAAAGCAAACCACTACTATAAGTACTGTTGCAAACCCATTCATATTTTATTTTTCCATTATATATACTGTATTCCAACTTTTTTGTGGCAAAAAACCAAGGAAAACCATTGAATCATCAAAACAAGCGCACAACGCAAAGAAAATAGAATCTGTCAAAAACAGAACAGTCTGTAGCAATCTGGAAACATTGAATACTTATGTAACTCCAAAAATTCTAAAAAATTAGGACAATGTGAGAAATTTGTTTATTAATCTTCCGCAAAAAGAATCAACTCAAAAACACTCTTCTGTTAACAATGGGAATTATTTTTGTGAGCGCAAAATTTTCTGTTTTTCAGCAAGATCAAATCAACTCTCACCCAAATCATCCCAAAGGCCTTGCTTGGCACAAACACTAATTTAAACCACAAAAACACATCTAATCAGAGGCATAATTGGGTATTTTATTGAAAACAGCAAGAAAACCAAAAAGCAAAAAGATACAATTGGGTTACCTCCCAACGAGCGCTATCGTTTTATGCCCCTAGACAGGCATAATGCGAAGGATCTAAGTGTTGCCATCTTTATCCTCCAACTCATCGATCAAACACTTAGAATTTTTCAAGGATTTAGCATATAAATTCTCAACGACAATACTTCTAGGCATGATATTGAAAATTTCATTTTGGCAAATAGGGTCTCTTATAACTTCAATAAATTTGGGATGGATACTAATCGTCTTAAGATCCCCTTTATCATTACTAGAAGTTGCACCCTTGTTTTTAGTAACTTGAGTAGTCATACCAATTTTTATGGGAGTTTTGGCCGTAGTTAGACTAGTAAGAATTTCTTCCATTTATCAATCCTAGACGGGCTTTCTTTAATTCTTTCAAGAATTACAACCCCATTTTCCTTTAACAACTTAAACACTTCTCCCACTTTTGACTCAATTTTAGTAGCAAAATTTTGCATCTTTTTATCCAAGTTTTCAATATGTTCTTTGGTAAGCATTTTCTTCTCAATAGCATCTAGTCTTTCCATAATATGCTCAAGAGTCAAAGTTGTTTCATTGATCATAAGCGATGGTGAACCAACTAAATTTCCCAAAGCGTTAAAAGCATCAAGAGAGGGACACATCAAGAAATTTCCACCAGTAATCTCTAGGATGAATCTATACCAAGTGGTGATGCCCACATAAAATCAGCAAAGTAGAACAACGGTGGACTGCTTAAGGATTGATCTATTATGAGCATGGCAAATCCTATACCGAGCATCTTTTAAATTATCCCCTCCCATTTGTTTAAAGTTAAGAACCTCGTTCTCGGGGGTGTAAGTAATAGAGGAAGAACTATCATAGCGATAAAAAGTGGTCAATGAGATTGCACACAAAAACTGATCTGACGAGAAAACGGCAAACAAAAAAGAGGGCGAATAAATCGACAATTTTTCGAGAAGTGGGGGAGAGGAAAACAAGAGGCAAATGGGAAATAACGTAAATTGCAAGGAGATGAGATTTCTAATTAGGAACATGGTTGATGTTGATGATGTCTCCCCGGCAACGGCGCCAGAAATTCCTTTTGATGTTTGCTTGAACTACGTCGGTATTTCCCCTAAGAGGAAGGGATGATGCAACACAACAACGGTAGGTATTTCCCTTAGTGATGAGACCAAGGTTATCGAACTAGTAGGAGAACCACGCAACACAACGTAAACAGCTCCTGCAGACAAGTAACAAATACTCGCAACCCGATGTGTTAAAAGGGGTTGTCAATCCCTTTCGGGTAACAGCGCCAGAAATTGGCAGGTGGACGGGAGAAAGTTCTAATAGATTGGATAAATAGCTCTCGCGGGAACGTGAGATAAAATAAATTACTAAAAATTGCAGCAAGGTATTTTTTGTATTTTTGGTTTAATAGAACTGAAGATAAAAGCAAAGTAAAATAGATCGCGAAGGCAAATATATTAAAGAAGAGACCCGGGGGCCGTAGGTTTCACTAAAGGCTTCTCTCGAGAAAAATAGCAAACGGTGGGAAAACAATTACTGTTGGGCAATTGATAGAACTTCAAATACTCATGACGATATCCAGGCAATGATCATTATATAGACATCACGTCCAAGATTAGTAGACCAACTCCTGCCTTCATCTACTACTATTACTCCACACATCGACCGCTATCCAGCATGCATCTAGTGTATTAAGTTCATGGAAAACAGAGTAATGCAATAAGAACGATGACATGATGTAGACAAGATCTATTTATGTAGAAATAGACCCCATCTTGCTATCCTTAACAGCAACGATACAACGTGTCGTTTCCCCTTCTGTCATTGGGATCAAGCACCGTAAGATCGAACCCATCACAAAGCACCTCTTCCCATTGCAAGATAAATACATCAAGTTGGCCAAAGAAAACCAAATATCGGAGAAGAATACGAGGCTAGAATCAATCATGCATATAAGAGATCAGAGAAGACTCAAATAACTTTCATGGATAAAAACATAGATCTGATCATAAACTCAAAGTTCATCGGATCTCAACAAGCACACCGCAAAAAGACTTACATCATATGGATCTCCAAGAGACCATTGTATTGAGAATCAAACGAGAGAGAGGAAGCCATCTAGCTACTAACTACGGACCCGTAGGTCTACAAAGTACTATTCACGCATCATCGGAGAGGCACCAATGGACATGGTGAACCCCTCCGTCATGGTGTCTAGATTAGATCTGGTGCTTCTGGAACTTGGAGTGGCTGGAATTGATTTTCGTCGACTCTCATAGGGTTTCTGGAATATTGGGGTATTTATAGAGCAAAGAGGCAGCGTGGGAGGCCACTGAGGTGGGCATAACCCACGTGGGCGCGCCTGGGCACCCCTTTGGTACTTCTTCGGCCCATCTTGTGTATTTTGGTCCAGAAAAAATCCACAAAAAAGTTTCACTACGTTTGGACTCCGTTTGGTATTGATTTCATGCGATGTAAAAAACAAGCAGAAAATAATAACTAGCACTGGGCACTATGTCAATAGGTTAGTACCAAAAATTGTATAAAATGATTGTAAAACATCCAAGAATGATAATATAACACCATGGAAAAATCAAAAATTATAGATACGTTGGAGACATATCAGGCGCCCGCACCCCTTACCCCGGGCAACCCGGACCCCCTAGGCCACTTTTCCGCCCAACACCCCTGACCACCCTGGGCACCCGCACCCCTAGTTTTTAGCCCAACTCCACAAACCGATTCGGCCATAACTAATTCATCCGGAGTCCGATTTTCGCGTTCTTTAGCTCGTTTCGTAGCTATTGACATCCTCCATGCAACAAAAATACTACCACCACGATTTGACTCCAGCAAAATTTTGGCATTTTGACATCTTTGCCTAGGCCATCCACCATATCATCCACAAAACCACCATAGCTTTTCGCAACCTAACCCATTTTGATCCATATAGCATTTGCAATTGCTTGAATGGCGACTTGAGTCTCCTAAGGTGTTTCAGCTACTTAGGGGCGGTTGCTTCTTCATCAACCACCACCACAACTTCCGCTTTGCCTACTTCGAAACCACCTCTGCTTTCCGCTACCACCTTTTGACATTGGCTAAATAGGAACGGTTCGACATCGACAACACCGCCGCTCAACTTCGTCAAGGATTCATCATCAACCACCTTCACCATTCGCACCCTAACAGTAAGCAAGAACGGTAACCTCTATATCATCTTGGTATCGTGGTATCCCATCATTGTACATTCTTCTTGCCATAGTATTGTTAACCCCGAGCCATTTTGTGTCACTTGCCTATCGAGACTAGCCATTTGAGTATTGCCGACAACGTTACTTGTGCACATTAGTGATCCGTACCTTCCTTTGCATACATACCATATCATCTTGGTATCCTCATCTTGGTATCATCATATCATCTCTTGTGTCACAAGATTGTTCCCGCATATACACAATTGCTGTCTTGGTTTGTGCATTTAGCATAAATGGCCATATAAAAAAAAAGCTTTTAAGCAAAAATAGAAAAACAAAGAGCCTGTAAGCAATAGCCATAGAATCACCACATTGCATATCATACTACCATATTGATCATCTTGGATCATCGTGTGCGACACACCGAAACATCATACATATATACAATACTTGGGATAGAAAGTTGATACATTTTGCATCTCATAAGTTGTGTACAAGTGTCGTATCCGCCTATTGAGCAATCATGCTAGCATCTCTCTAGAGTTGTGCAACACGAGCGTTTTTCATGGACTCCACATTTTGAGCTCATTCCTTGGTTGCACGACCCCGTTTATCTATCCATGTGTGTGTTTCCATGTGCCATTCTTTGCTATTGGTCTGCTTGCTTTGCTTGCAATTTTGTGAACCTTCTCAAGATTATCGATATCTAGACTAACATTTGCTTGAAATTTTGTGCCACTCATCCTCACTAAGATCCCCAATAAGCCCTTACTTTTGTAGGTGTGAGAAACAAACCCGGTACCAATTCTACTATTGTAGCATTACATTGAGTGATACTTGATACATCCTCAATCTTCGGAAAAGGTAACTTTGGTATTGTTCTCTCATTTCCTACTCACCCCTACTCGAGTCTTGTGATGGATAGGAAAGCACAACATCTTCGGTCTTCGACCGCATTGAGCGGCTCGCCATCAACATATGACACTCCGAAGCAAGGAGAAGGGACTACATCAACGAAAAGTTGGACGCACACATGGATCCGACACGTGTTGGTCAACTACAAGTCTTATTCCCTTCGCCATCTTCAAGGCGGAGATGCTCAAGTGGAAAATCTTCACCACGACCATCCGATGAAAGTACCACACAGCACCGTCGTCATCTATGAGACGACCGCCAAGACGCCCGCAAGCCAAAGGTGAATGACGACGACGAGCGCCATTGACTACAACGACATCGTCATCGCCGAGAGGAAGCTATGGCTACTGATGACCCACAAGTATAGGGGATCAATCGTAGTCCTTTCAATAAGTAGAAGTGTTGAAGCCAACAAGGAGCAGAAGGAAATGACAAGCGGTTTTCAGCAAGGTAATGTTTGCAAGCACTGAAATTATAAGTAACGAGTAGTTTGATAGCAAGGTAATTTGTAACGAGCAAGTAACGGTGACGGTAACAAAAGTGCAGAAAGGTATCCCAATCCTTTTGAGGCAAAGGACATGCCAAAATAGTATCTTATGATAAGCAAAGTGTTCTTGAGGGTACACAGGAATTTCATCTAGTCACTTTCATCATGTTGGTTTGATTTGTGTTTGCTACTTTGATAATTTGATATGTGGGTGGACTTGTGCATAGATGTTGTTCTTTCTTGAACAAACCTCCTACTTATGATTAACCCCCTCGCAAGCATCCTCAACTACGAGAAAAGTATTAAGAATAAAACTAACCATAGCATTAAACTTTTGGATCCAAATCAGCCCCTTACAGAATAGCGCATAAACTAGGGTTTAAGCTTCTGTCACTCTCAAAACCCATCATCCAATAACTACTCCACAATGCATTTCCTTAGGCCCAAGTATGATGAAGTGTCATGTAGTCGATGTTCACTTGACACCACTAAGGGAATCACAACATACGTACCATCAAAATATCAAACACATATCAAGTTCACATGATTACTTGCAACAAGATTTCTCATGTGACCTCAAGAACAAAAGTAACTACTCACAAATGATAATCATGCTCAAGATCAGAGGGGTATTAAATAGCATAATGGATCTGAACATATAATCTTCCACCAAATAAACCATATAGTAGTCAACTACAAGATGTAATCAACACTACTAGTCACCCACAAGCACCAATCTATAGTTCCGGTACAAAGATTGAACACAAGAGATGAACTAGGGTTTGAGAGGAGATGGTGCTGTAGAAGATGTTGATGGAGATTGCCCTCCCCAAGATGGGAGAGTTGTTTGTGATGATGACGATGATGATTTCCCCCTCCGGGAGGGAAGTTCCCCCGACGGAATCGCTCCGCCGAAGGGCAAAAGTGCTCATGCCCAAGTTCCGCCTCGAGACGGCGGCGCTTCGTATCGAAAGTCCTCTCCTAATGTTTTCTAGGTCAAAATGACTTACTCCCTCCGTTCCTAAATATAAGGTGTATTAGTTTTTCAAAAAGTCAACTGTTGTCTATGTTTGACCAAGTTTACAGCAAAATAT